>NW_007726931.1:180805-190865 GCF_000696425.1 Galeopterus variegatus
TTTTCCTTTGGTTGCCCATGCTTTTGGGGTCGTATTCATGAAGTCTGTGTCCAGTCCTACTGTAGCCCATTCTTAAGGCTGAAACACTGGGTTGGAAATGTCCTGCCGTCTCTGCCCCTGCCACATTGCTAGGTTCTAAAAAGGAGCTGCTGCCTCCAGCCGGGAAACAAGGGAGAGCTGGGACACCTGACCCTGTCTTATAATAGGAAAATCCTGTCACGACTTGGACTCAAGGAGGTACAATAGACTTCATTTTGATGGTTAAATGCATTCATGCGTGGAGAGGAAATCAGAGAAAAAGCATACAAAGCCTGTTCCTGGAGGAGGTCTGAAATGAGCAGGCACATGACGATGATTAATGTCCTCCTCCATGACCACCAACCAAGTCTAGGAACAGTGGGCAGAGGGGCCCTCCTGGGGACCGTGGCAATGGCCATTACTGCCACGGGGACAGAAACTTCCTTGGTTAATTTAATGTCCACGGGAGCTCCTGATCCCTGCTGGTGTGCTCATTAGCAATTCCAGGGTAGAGAGGAAGGGGGTCCGCGGTTTATTCACACAGCAGGTAGAAATAACATCTTGGAGTTGGGAAATCACTGTGTGCAAAATGCCACGTGTCTAAACTTAGAAGAGACTCATGGGAGGTCACACTGAAATGCACAGATCTTCCAAAACCCACACTATCTTCTACAGAGGAACATCCAAGTTCAGCCAATCTGTGCGAAGGCCAGGATGGGAGACCAGGCTCGGGATCCCAGTCCAGAAGAATCTCCTCCTCTCTTTGCTGACCTTGGCCTCAAAATCCTGGGCAGTGCAG
This sequence comes from Galeopterus variegatus, assembly GCF_000696425.1. Taxonomy (NCBI): domain Eukaryota; kingdom Metazoa; phylum Chordata; class Mammalia; order Dermoptera; family Cynocephalidae; genus Galeopterus; species Galeopterus variegatus. The sequence goes on from NW_007726931.1 coordinate 181,623, forward strand.
GAGTTTCTGCACCAACATGCATTTTTTTTAGCTGAATAAAAAATGACACACATGCACATACACATACATATACACACTTTCTCTAACACACCCACTTTTACACACATGCTGTTATTTCCCAAATATATAGATGCTAGGATAATTAGTCAAATACAAAACCATTTCTGAGTATTACTGAATTCACATATTTTATTATAATGTATTTCTTCTGTTAGCATTTATTAAAAGCACAACTGTCTCATGAATTCCCTGCAAATTTGCATTACAAAAAGGGTTTTACACTCCTAACACTTATTTATTCCTAACTTCCCATTCTAAAAGAAACGAGATAAAGTTAGGTGAAATGGAAGAACATTCGAGAGTCCCTTGCTTTTCCTAGCCTAAGGTAATTAGAACATCCTTGTGAATTTTGTTCACTCTCCAATCTGTCTGGTAAACAGCAAACACCCTGAATTTCTTCTTGCCAGGTAGCAGTTGCTATATTGACTTGTGACTGCTAGTGCTGCTACCATACTTGTGAATTACCATGCAAATGAGCACAGAGACATGCAGTAGAAGGCAATCATTCCATTAAGAAAGAAATCTGGAACTCCAAACCATTCAAATCCTTTTTTTCAAATCACAAATTACTTTAATGCATCTTTAAAATAAAACAAATAAGAGAACAAAGTCACAGATGTTTTAATTATCTGCCACTTAGAATCTGTTGTCTTCTAGTATCAACAGAGGATTCCATGTGTCCAGATGGAATATCTTTATTTTCTACAAGCTACATTTAGTCCAGTGGCATCAGAAGATCTATGGACTACATGGTCTTGGACTGGGGGATACTGTATTCCAGTGGAGACCATCCCCAGAGAGGTTTACAATTGGGAAGATAACTTTTAAATCAGCCAAGAACTACAACCTGAGAATCTGCTGTTTCTTAAATAGAATTTATAATGGTTCTGAAATAGAGGCCAGGTAGAAAAAGGAAGCTAGCAATTTGTCCATATTGATGAATTAATAGTATTGAGCTATTAGACGAATTAGCAATTATTTAAAATCACAGGCATTTCTACAGAATTCATGTGCAAATTGTCTTTCGTAAGACTTGAATGCAAAGCTTTATATTGACTACAAGGTACTGCAGATCAGGCTCACCAGAGATGGAACCTGGAGAGAGAGATGTGCATGCATTGTTTATTGGGGACAACACCTTTGCGGAGAGAGGGAAGCAAGACTGTGAGGAGGAAGGAGATGAACTGAGACCAGCCATCGTCTCAGCAGCCACAGCTGATGCCATGGGGAGCTTGGGAGCTAGGACGGTCCTTCGGAGGGGTCCCTCTGCTTATGAACCACTCAGTAGAGCCCCCCACAGCCCTCAGAGCCTGTTCCTGCCAGGAGACTGGTCAGCAGCCAAACAGAGACCAAGAGCAGGCCCAGCACAGCCTACAAGAACTACCAACCACATCAGAAACGGTTATGATGAGAACACCTCCCGCTTACTGACAACGTACGTGCATCAGGTCTCAGGTGGGACACTCCACAGCCATCTGCTCTTCACTGTCACACCGTAGGAGAGGTGTGCTCCTGGGACTGTTGTAACAAAGGACCAACCGGGTGGCTTAAAACCACAGATACTTATTCTCTCGCAATTCCGGAAGCCAGAAACTCGAAATCAAGGTGTGGGCAGGGTTGGTTCCTTCTGAGGGCTCTGAGGCAGAATCTGTTCCAGGCCTGCCTCCCTCCCCTCTCTGGAGACAGCTGGCAACTCTTGGCATTCCTGGGCTTGTAGATGCATCGTTCCAATTTCTGCCTGTGTTGTCACACGACATACTCCACCGTGTGTCTCTCTCCTCTCCTCTTTTTATAAGGACATGAACCATTGTATTAAGAATTACTCTACTCCAGAAAGACTTCCTCTTAACATATTATGTCTACAATGACCCTATTTCCAAATAAGATCACATTCTGAGCTCCCAGGGATTAGAACTTCAACATATGAATGGGGCTGGGCTCTACTCCAGAAAGACTTCCTCTTAACATATTATGTCTACAATGACCCTATTTCCAAATAAGGTCACATTCTAAGCTCCCAGGGATTAGAACTTCAACATATGAATGGGGGTGGGGGGACACCCAATTCAACCCATAGCCGTTGGTGTTCTTCTCGCCATTGTATAAATCAAGAAACCAGCAGTATCAGCCAGTTTCAGACCCAGCCAGGGTCCACTCAGGAAAATGGAAATCACATCAGTTATTTTAACGGAGAGAGTTTAATGTACAGAATTGATTTAATAGGTATGAGAGCGTTGAAAATGTACAAGAGAATCAAGAGATAGAACATGTAGGAAGCTGCTATCTTCCCTTAGGATTGGGAGAACCAAGTAAAGAGGCTGAGATTACTAGAATTTAGAAAGTTGACTGAGGGTGTGAAGAATTTAGACCCACTGGTCCAGATAGCTCTGGAACTTTGCAGGTAGGAGCACATGATGCTGATACTTAAAATCTCAGTGGCAGGGCTGCCGTCCTGCTGGTGCTGGTAGCTCTGACAGGTGCACTGGACCTGGTTTGGGGAGTGTGGGTAAAAACTGGAAACTGGAACCAGCAGGCACTGCATGGTGAAGGGGTGTTTCCTGGATGCAGAAACAGGAGCAACCACTTCCCCACAGCCCTCCAGCCTGGGGGTCTCTTATAATGCCCCCTGTTGGCACGGCCTAGCAGGGATCAACTGGCAAAGCAGAGATGCCATCTGCAGAGCCCTGGCCTTGGCACCACAAAACAGAGTACAGAAGGCAGGGCTTGGAGCTACAAGACCATAGGTTAATAAACAACTCACTGAGATTCAGAAAATCTCAGCCTGCAGTGCATGGTAATTCTAGTAATTTAGCCCAGGTCTGTGTGACTCTAAACTCACTTCCTAACCATTCAACTTAGTTTCCCTTAAAACAGATTTTTTAAGAATGAGTAAATATGTACTACTTTTGTGGTTAAAATCATAATGACCCAAGGACCAATACTGGAAAAATATCAATTTATTACAAGGAATGAAAGCAAAGCCATCTTCTCCATGACACATCAAATTAGCCAACTTTAGTTCACAAGGGAAAAGCTAATTGTGCTCCCGAATGCAGACAATATTCAATGCTGGGGCTTGCTGAGTAAAAGAAATGTGCTAACAAAGGAATGGCAGCTAGAAATCTGCTGACCCTCAAAATCAGGAGGAAAACAAGTGGTACAGAATCCTAGGCAATTTAATTAGCTTTTCTCAATCAAATAAAGATCAGAAAAAATTAGATTTAGGATTGCAACATGTGAAATTAAGTTAATAATCTAGAAGCAGATGAAATGCTCCTATGATAGGAATCTAAGTCTGTCCTTCAGTGAGGAATGGGGGAATGCCAGCATTCCAAAACAGCCGCAGGAGTTCCTGACATCAGCATCACATGCGTCTTTCTCCTGCAGACCTATCTTTGCTCTGTTAACAGATATTTTCTTGAAATATTTAAGCTGAATGTTTGTAAATCAAATCATATTTTGCTTACACTTCTGTTCTGTCTCCAAGGCTCCCTACTGAGTAATAAATGACCTAGTAGTCTAACCATTTTTAATATTCTATAGAAGCATGAATTTTAAGAAACCCTAGAGTTATTTACTCTTTCTTCACCAGACAATCTTAAAGCAAGACGTTTGTGTAATTGGCCCACTTTTCTATGTTTTCTACAGCTTGTAAGCTTTAGAAGCTTCAACCTTCTTTTCTAAATTTGCAGGACCATGATAGAGTCTACCTGGGATCCAAGTCATTACTCGTTTGTTTATGGCAATGCAACCACAACAAAAACACACTCACAACCATTGCATAAAGAAAGAGGGGAGGGGCTGTCTTAGCTCACTCAGGATTCTATGACAAAATACCACAAACCGTGTGTCTTGTAAACAACAGATTGATAATGCTGGCCTTGGAGGATTTTTACTATGGTTGTATGATGATGTCTCGAACATAGTAGGTGTTTAACAAACAGCTTCCTCATCTCAGCTCATTGATGCTGGTGACTCAGGCTCCTGATGAGAAATGACTCAGAAAGAAAGAAGGACTTTAGATAGCTGGACTACCATCTCTCTGTCTTCTGAGCTTCCTTTTAGGTAGCAAAGAGAATTATGATATAAAAATGCAGGTATGTTGGCCATTCATATATATATTCCTTTGAGAAATGCCTATTTAGCTCTTTTGCACATTTTTTAATTGGATTACCTGATTTTTTTGTTGTAAAGTTGTTTCAGTTCCTTGTATATTCTGGATACTAATCCTTTGTCCGATGTATACTTTGCAAATATTTTCTCCCACTCTGTTGGTCATCTTTTCACTGTTAATTGTTTCTTTTGCTTTGCAGAAGCTTTTTAGTTTGATATAATCCCATATGTTTATTTTTCCTTTGGTTGCCCATGCTTTTGGGGTTGTACTCATGAAGTCTGTGCCCAGTCCTACTTCCTGAAGTGTTTCTCTTATGTTTTCTTTAAGAAGTTTTATTGTTTCAGGGTGTACATTTAATTCTTTAATAGATTTTGAGTTGATTTTAGTATATGTGATAGGTATGGGTCTAGTTTCATTCTCCTGCATATGGATATCCAGTTATCCCAGCACCATTTGCTGAAAGGCAGTCTCTTCCCTGGTGTATAGGCTTGGTGCCTTTGTCAAAGATCAGATAGCTGTAGGTGTGTGGGTTGATTTCTGGATTCTCTATTCTATTCCATTGATCAGTGTGTCTGTTTTTATGCCAGTATCATGCTGTTTTTGTTATTATAGCTTTGTAGTGTAGTTTGAAGTCAGGTAGTGTTATGCCTCCAGGTTTATTTATTTATTTATTTATTTATTTATTTATTTTTATTATTTATTTATTTTTTTTATTTTTTTGCTCAGAATTGATTTGGCTACATGTGGTCTTTTGTTATTCCATATATATGTCTGGATACAAATGGCCAACAGACACATGAAAAAATGTTCAACATCACTCAGCATTTGGGAAATGCAAATCAAAACCACACTGAGATACCATCTCTCCCCAGTTAGGATGGCTACTATCCAAAAACTGTGAATGATAAATGCTGGCAAGGTTCCGGAGAAAAAGGAACTCTCATACATTGTTGGTGGGACTTCAAAATGGTGCAGCCTCTATGGAAAATGGTACAGAGGTTCCTCAAACAATTACAGATAGATCTATCATATGGCCCAGCTATCCCACTACTGGGAATATACCCAGAGGAATGGAAATCATCAAGTCAAAGGTATACCTGTTCCCCAAAGTTCATTGCAGCACTCTTTACAATAGCCAAGAGTTGGAACCAGCCCAAATGTCCATCATCAGATGAGTGAGAAAGGGAACTTTGGTATATCTACACAATGGAACACTACTCTGCTATAAAAAATAATGAAATACTACCACTTACAGCAACATGGATGGACCTAGAGAGAATTATATTAAGTGAAACGAGTCAGGCACAGAAAGAGAAATATCACATGTTTTCACTTATCTGTGGGAGCTAAAAATAAATAAATAAATACACAAACAATCTGGGAGGGGGAAGAGAAGAAGACACAACAATCACAGTTTCTTGAAGTTGATACGACAAATGAACAGAAAGGAGGTTGTTGGGAGGAAGGGACGAGAGAGGGGGGGAGGGAGGTTTCAGTAATGGGCACAATAATCAACCACACTGTATATTGACAAAATAAAATGAAATTTTTAAAAAAATGTGCAGGTATGTTTACTTGCAAATATATACACCCAAACTCTGACGCAGCCCCAGTAGAGTCATAATATGTAAGTTGTAATATTTAACAAATTTAGAGACCATCTGAGCCAATCATCATCTTTCCTAACTAGCAAGAGAAGCTCCCTTAGATTAAGCAGTCACCATGTGCTAGGCAAGTGCCAGACAGGCATCATCTCATTCCATTCTCACAGCAGCTCTGAAAAGTGAGAATTAGCCCAATGGGCACATGGTAAAACAATTGTGCCCAGGATCGGCCACCCAATCACCAGCAAAGTCAGGACTAAGGCTGGTCCAGGGATCTTTCTGCCTGTTTCATTAAACTCTTTGAGATTTCTCTGAGATTCAGACAGAGCTGCCATCATTGCTATTTTCGAGGGTGGATCCTAAGCACCTAAACCCAGGCTAGTGTTTCTGTTAGCCTAGAAGAGGATCAGGTGAGAATGTGAGGGTGATCCATACAGATCAGCTGCCTGACTGCAAAACAGCCAAACAGACAAATGCATACTTAGTTGCATACAGGTATACACACATAGATAAATTTATTTCAGATGTGTGCTATGAGAGTCACTGACACTGTGGATACCCTTTTGGTGAGGAAGCATTATGAGGTCATTCCTGGTGGGCTTGGGTCTGTACAGAATCCCCTCATTAGCCAGTATCAGGGACCTGGGTTTGACATCCTCTCTAACAGCAAGTGCAGTTCCAGGAGGAAGAGATGAACTCAAAGAAAAGCAAGGAAGAAGGGAAGAATGAATGTCACAAGACTGGTTGGCTGACCTAGCCTTGGGGTCTCTGGCATGAAACGGGTCAGTCCCATAGCTGCTCCCGAGAGGCTTGAGAGCATTTGTCTTTCTGAGAGCTACTGGTTTCAGTGCATTTTTCTCTTAGTGGCCTGGAGAATGTAAGACAATGAGGAGATAAGGACAGCAGACAAGAAGAAACGTGACGGACTGTGAAAGCTCAGGGAATGTCTCATTTTTCTATGATTAATAGGAAGACAGTCGCCTTAGTCCTTTTGTGATGCTACAACAAAATACCTGAGACTGGGTAATTTGTAAAGAACAGAAATTTATTTCTCACAGTTCTGGAGGCTGGGGAGTCCAAGATCAAGGTGTGACATCTGGTGTCCGGTGAGGGTCTTCTTGCTGGGTCTTCACATCACGGAAAGGGAAAGGTCAAGAGGGAGAGCATCCTCATCAAGCCCTTTTATAAGGTACCTCATCCCACTACACCTTAAAGGTCCACCTCCTAATCCTATCACACGGGCAGCACCTGAATTTTGGAGAGGACACATTCAAATGATAGCAACAGTCCAAAATGAAGACAAATGGAGACCAGGTCAGAACCTTCTCCAAAGGGCTCAGTATAGACTGACGTAGAGACGTTGCTTCCTGTAGACACACTTTCACTGCCTTGTATGCATCCTGGAAATCAATAGACACTGTACTTCACTCACCAGAAGGCCTTTAAGCATAATGAATTAATCAGGGCATTATGCTACTGTAATGAAATCTACTTTCTATTACTTACATACTTACGAAATGATTCAAGAAGGTTTAACAATTGTAAGAGTTTTAAAATGTCTACATTTTATATAACATGTCCCATTCTGTGAAGAAAACAGATTTCATTTGTTTGATGTTCCATTTTTATGCTGATTCTTAAAACATGTGCTCAAATTATGTGATGAAACTGAAAAGCCAATATTCTTTTTAATTTCAGGAAAACAAATTCAAATTACAATTCTGACCTCATAGTTCAGGCTGATTCTTCAGAGTTTTCACCATGGCTATGGACTTCAAGAATTAATATTAGAAATCTCATGCTACTGGGCTCTTTTTAAAACTTTGTAATGGAAATTCAGTGAGAGGTTAAAAAGAAAGGTAATTTGCTTTCATTTCATGCAGCCTCTGAGTTTCGTTCAGGTGCGACCATTACCATCCGACTTTTGCATTTCTCCCTACGTTTCTCATTTCTGAGCACCTGGCCCTGATGGCTTCAATTTTCTACCTCTCTGTCTCACACCTTCTGGATCTTGCTGTTCCTTTCTTTGTGATATCATTTCCTCAACCTTCCATCCCCCCAGTCTCACAAGCTGTTTAGTCATAGTTTACCTAACTGTTCAGGTTCAAAAGTACAGCCAATTTTAAGCAGAAAAAAGTGAAAATAAATGCACAGTAAGCCAGATCATAATGAAACTTCAAAACCCTGAAGAAAGATGAAGTTCTAAAAAGCAGCTGGGAAAAATACAAACACATACACATGCGTGTGTATAGAGACAGAGTCCTCTGAAAGAATAAGAATAGTAGCAGGCTTTTTAATAAATACTGGCTAAGCCAGAAGACACACAACTGTCACCTTCAATGAATGTGGAAGGAGGGAAGGAGGAATGGGGTGGGGAAATAAAATTCTACACCCATTGAAAATATCATGCAAGAATAAGGGCTAAATACACATTCTTTACACAACGACAAAAAATGAGCAGGCTTGTAACAGCAGACTAAAAGAAATTCTTAAGGATGTAAATCAGATAGAAAGAAAATTATCCCAGACTGAGAGTTTGAATGCAAGACAAAATAAGAGAAAGTGAAAATATATAAAATCTGAATACGATTTACAATATGAAAATAAAAATGTCTTCGGGGGATTAAAACATAACAAATTAAGAAAAAACAATAACAGTAAATAAGGCAGGAGAGGATAAAATAAGTTTAAGTACTGTAAAGCTACACGACTATGCCAGTTGTCAGTTACGGCAATAGCTACGCCAATTGTAGGGTCAGGGACTATTGCATTGTTAAAGCAATTCATAACTAGAGCCAAAATGTTTCATTATTTTGGTTATGCTAAGTTTCCATTTGTATTGTCAGGGCTAGGGCTCAGAACCTTCAAACACATTGTAAGACTGGGTCACCAGACCCCTCACATGCCTGGCTGGGTCACAGACCCCTCACATGCAGATCCACCCTAAGTAATTGGGCAAGATCCTGGGAGCCATTGACAGATGACACAAGCTCAGTCCTCAGCAGTAGCAGCAGCAGCTTACAGCAGCAGAAGCAGCAGTGGCGGAAGCCTCTTGGGGCATCACCAGGGGCACTGGCAGCAACAGCTTGCAGCAACAGCCTCCAGCAGCAGTAGCTGCCTCCCCATGGTCCCCGAGGGGGCATCCCAGTAGGCAGAAGGGCCCTATGGATCAGAGCCACTCATCCTTCATACTTAAGTCCATAACCCAGGACACCTGGGTGCACATGTGCAGCATTAGACAATAACCAAGAAATACCTGGGTGCATGTGCATATTTACATCAAATGCTCAGCAAGATTCTGAACACCTGAGGGTCCCTGACCATTTTCTTTCACTTTCCCTACAGGTACTATAAGTTCCTTCTATTGTTTGAAAAGAGAATGAAAGTATTGAATTACTTTACAACTGGGAAGTTAAGTAGACATGTTGCAATTTCTAGGATAAGTATTAAAACAGCAGAAACAGT
>NW_007726931.1:192265-194568 GCF_000696425.1 Galeopterus variegatus
AATTTTAAGAAGTTAGGCTAAACCTGAAACTACAGGGCTTTGGAAACTAAGCCCTGTGATATGGATTTTCTTTACAAATGTTAGTGTACTCCACAGCTCATGATTGCTTTGCCTATTTGGGGTTTTTGTAGTTCCATATAAAATTTAAGTGTTTTTTTTTTCTATTTCTGTCAATAACGACATTGAAATTTTGATAAGAACTGTATCAAGTCTGCAGATTGCTTTGGGTGGTATGTACGTTTTAGCATATTGCTTTTCCCCACTTCAATTTCTGTTTATTTGTGTTTTCAATTTTGTGTGTGTGTGTGTTTCATAGTTTTCAGTGTGTAGGTCTTTCACGTCCTTATTAAATTTACTCATAAGTATTTTATTTTATTTTTTGTAGCTATTGTAAATGGGGTTGTTTTCTTCATTTCTTTTTTGGAGAGCTCATTGTTGGTGTATAGAAACACTACTTTTTTAATGTTGATTTCGTAGTCTGCAAATTTACTTAATTTGTTTATCAGTTCTAACAGTATTTTGGTGGAGTCTTCACATGGCCTGATTTCAAAATAAAAGGGTACTTCAAAAAGTTCATGGAAAAATTCATGTTATCTTTTAACTCAATTTTTTCTACAAACTTTTTGAAGTACCCTGGTATATTACAAAGCTATAGTAATTAAAACAGCATAGTACTGACATAAAAACAGACACAGTGTTTGATGGAACAGGATAGAGAGTCCAGAAATAAACCCATGCATCTACAGTCAAATGATGATTTTCAACAAAACTGCTGAGAACACGCAATGAGTAAAGGACAGTCTTTTCAATAAATTATGTTGGGAAAACTGGATATCCACATGCAGAAGAAGGAAATTGGACCATTACATCATACCATATGCAAAAGTCAATGCAAAATGAATTAAAGACTTAAATATAAGATTTGAAACTGTAAAAGTACTAGAAGGAAACAGGGGGAAAACTTCATGACATTTGTTCAGGCAATGGTTTCCCAAAAGCAAAGGCGGTAAAAGCAGCAATAGACAAGTGGAATCACATCAAACTAAAATTTTTTACACAGCAAAGAAAACAATTAGCAGAGTGAAAAGACAATCCACAAATTAGGGGAAAATATCTGCAAATGATACACCTGAATAGGGACTAATATTCAAAATNGATATGATTTGAGAGATGATATGACTATTTTACATAGAAAAATATTCATAATTTATTAGAATTGATTTAAACATTAGCAAAAATCTAAGTTTACTAAAACTCAACATATAAAGATCAATTTAATTTCCATATGTTACAAAACAAAAATAATTCTGTCTCAGTATTTATTCTCCAAACCAGAAAGTTACAGAAAAGCAACATAGGTGGAGTTATGGCTAAGTATAGTTTAATAATAGAAGCTGGTATCATCAGTGAAATAACAAAGTGACATTTCATAATGCAGTTTGCAAAAGGTTAAGTTGATCCACCAACTACAGCTTGTTCTTAGCAAACATTTTCTTTCCCTACAGCAATTTCCTTAGTACATTTACATAACAATTAAATAAGGTTAACCTGCACCAAGGACATCTACCCTTTGAGCCAGCAATTTTGCTGTGTTACAATTCTATATCCACAACAGAGACTTTAGCCTGGGGAGATTTTCCTGTCTTTTGCAAGGTTAACATTTCTATACGTAATTTTAAGAAGTTAGGCTAAACCTNCTGGGAAGTTAAGTAGACATGTTGCAATTTCTAGGATAAGTATTAAAACAGCAGAAACAGTGTATAACTCTCAAAAAATGAAGCAGAAAACTTGATTAAAATACCTATCCTGTTAATATAAAAGAAGCCAGAAAATATAGAGAGCAGATTGGACAACCACGAATCACAAAGTCAGATGGTACATTTACACCCAAATACATCAGCAACTGCATTAAATGTGAACAGAATTTTTCCATAATAAAGATCTAAAAATATAGTACATTCTGAATAAATTAGGTCTAGCTCCATGATGTAAGTTTGTTTTGACAGTTAATTTCAGTCAATGTAATCCAAGGTATTAACAGAACAAATGAGAAGAATAAAAGATGCACAAAGAACATTTAATAAAATTTTACAATAAAAAATATAAATTGCTAGTAAAATGTGACTAAAAGAACTATTTTTCAGCCTACTGAAAGTGTCTACAAAAAAAATTATAGCAACATTCTATTTAATGGTTAAAAAGTTAAAATCTTTGTTTTGACATCAAAAATAAATCAAGGATGCTTCACGTTACAAATTCCTTTCAGCATTTTGCTGGAAGACCCAACCAGCACAGTAAGGCAA
>NW_007726931.1:195825-197405 GCF_000696425.1 Galeopterus variegatus
ATGTTATCTTTTAACTCAATTTTTTCTACAAACTTTTTGAAGTACCCTGGTATATTACAAATCTATAGTAATTAAAACAGCATAGTACTGACATAAAAACAGACACAGTGATTGATGGAACAGGATAGAGAGTCCAGAAATAAACCCATGCACCTACAGTCAAATGATGATCTTCAACAAAGCTGCTGAGAACACGCAATGAGTAAAGGACAGTCTCTTTAATAAATTATGTTGGGAAAACTGGATATCCACATGCAGAAGAAGGAAATTGGACCTTTACATCATACCATATGCAAAGGTCAATGCAAAATGAATTAAAGACTTAAACATAAGATTTGAAACTGTAAAAGTACTAGAAGGAAACAGGGGGAAAACTTCATGACATTTGTTCAGGCAATGATTTCCCAAAAGCAAAGGCAGTAAAAGCAGCAATAGACAAGTAGAATCACATCAAACTAAAATTTTTTACACAGCAAAGAAAACAATTAGCAGAGTGAAAAGACAAGCCACAAATTAGGGGAAAATATCTGCAAATGATACACCTGAATAGGGACTAATATTCAAAATATGTAAGGAACTTAACTTAATAGGAAGAAAACAAATAACCTGATTTTAAAATGGGCAAAGAACCTGAATAGACATTTCTCAAAAGAAGAAATACCAGTGGCCAACAGGCATGTAAAAAAATGCTCAACAGCACTAATCATCAGGGAAATGAAAATTAAAACCACAATGAGATATCACCTCACACCTATTAGATTAGCTATTATCAAAAAAAATGAAAGATAATAAGTGTTGGTGAGGATGTAGAGAAAAAGGAACCTTTGGTGGTAATGTAAGTTGATACACTCATTGTAAAAAACAGCATGGATGTCCCTCAAATAATTAAAAATAAAACTACCATCTTACCCAACAATCCCCCTACTGGGTACATATCCAAAGAATGTGAAATCAGTATGTCACAGAAATATCTGCATTCCCATGTTTACTGCAGCACTATTCACAATAGCCACGATATATGGGAGCAACCTATGTCTACCAGCAGATGAATGGATTAAAAAAAATGTGATATATATACACAATGGAATATTATTCAGCCTTAAAAAAGAAGGAAATTCTGTCAGTTTGGACAACACGGATGAACCTGGAGGACATTATGTTAAGTTACATAAGCAACACATAGAAAGACAAATGCTGCATGACTTTACCTACGTGTGAAATCTAAAACATTTAAACTAATGGAAGTAGAGAGTAGAATGGTGGTTACCAGGGGTTTGGGGTGGGGTGAGAGGAAGGGGAACGGGGAGATGCTGTTCAAAGTTCCACTTCGACAGGAGAAATGCTAAGTTTTAGTGATCTATTGCACAGAATGGTGACAGTAGTAAATAACAACAGATTGTATATTTCAAAATTGCTAAGAGTAAATTTTAGACGTTCTTCCACCAAAAACAAGGTAACTATGTGTGGCAATTCATATACTAATTAGCTTGATGCAGTCACTTCACAGTTTAAAATACATTAAAACATAGCATTGTGCCCCATAAATGTATACAATTATTTGCCCATTAAAAATAAAATAA
>NW_007726931.1:198837-203150 GCF_000696425.1 Galeopterus variegatus
CATAAAAGAACATCTTCATGACTTTGGGGTAGAGTAGGGTTTCAACAAGACAAAAAAAAAAATGCACTGATTTGACTACATCAAATTTAAACACTATGTTTACTAAAATACATGACCAAGAAAGAGAAAAGAAGAGTCCAGGTGTTTCCCAGGTTTCCCATCTGCTGGCTGTCTGGCTTTTGGCACCACAAATTGGGATAGAGAACAGAGGAGGATGCAGAAGAGAGGAGTGGGAATTGATGGATTTGGTCTGAATACATTGAACTGGGAGTGCCAGGAGATGCCCAGTGGGTCCTAAACCTGTGCAATGGGGTGTGATTGGAGAACAAACTTTCCCCAAGAAGTTATTCTCCACCATCCTGACTCACACTTGTCACCTGAAGAAAGGTGACTCTTAAAGCCAGTTCTCCTGCCTGGAGAAATCCTTCTCTCATATCATACCCTGTGCATCTGCTTGTTGGACCTTTAGTACCCAGAACTCATTATTTGCAATCATGATTATTTTCCACCCCAAACTAGACTTTACTCTTGACTTCACTATTAATTAAATTCCTGACCAGGCAGACATACAATGCTCTAGTCATCTTTGATTCTTTCCTCCTCTTTCTTGCCTCCCTCCATAGCCAATCAATCAATCAATCACCAAGCTTTGGGAAATTTCCTTTGTATGGTTAAGCCCACATTTTCCATCCCTTTCTTTCCATTCTTACCGCCAACCCTCTGGATGGCCACACGTTCACCATTTCACTCCTGGACACCATGAGATGCTTCTTACCATCTCTGCCTCCAGCTCATCCGTTACCAGATCATTTTTCCTATGAAGGTACCACTTTGGTGCTCAGAAATGTTCAAGGACAGTGATTTCCCAGACAAACACAGAATCTTCTTTTGGGGGGTGCTGGTGCACCTTCACGTGACTGGATCCCTCATGTGTGTTCTCTGTTGCCATCAGACACAACTGGCTGCCGGTCCCTCCTCTTCCTGCCTCTGTAACTCTTCAGATCCACTGTCCCCCCCTACCAAGAATGTCCGCCCTCATGTCTGCTTTCTTAAATTCTGTATATTTTTTATAATCTTACTTAAATGTTTGCACAGAATCACCCATGCTCAAGTCGCCCTCATCTGAAATGCTGGACTATGTGATACCTTGCAGGATGGCTGTAATCTGAAAAGGAGAAAATAACAAGCATTAGCAACGATGCAGAGAAACTGAAACCCTAATAAATGCTGGTGGAGGTGAGAAACGGTGCAGCCATTGTGGGAAGCATTTGGCAGTTCCTCTGAAGTTGAGCATAAAATTACCATAACCTTGCAACTCCACTCCTAGTTATATACTTAAGATCGTTGAAATGTGTTCACACAAAAACTTGTACACATATGTTCAAAGCAGCATTGTTCAGAATAGCCAAACGGAGCATATAACCCAAATGTCCACTATTTGGTGTCCACCAGTTGATGAATGGATAAAAAAAATGTGGTGTATCCACACAATAGAATATTATTCAGCCATAAAAAGGAATGAAGCCTTGATATGTGCTGCCATGTGGACGAACTTTGTGCTAAGAGAGAGGTCAGCATAAAACAACATTATGCTAAGTGAAAAATGCCAGTCGCAAAACATCATATATTGTATGATGTCATTCATACGAAATGTCCAGAATATGTAAATTCGTGGAGACAAAAAGTAGATTAATGGTTTCCAGGAGCTAGAAAGGGGAGATGGAGAGTGAATGCTAGTGGGTATGGGGTTTCTTTTTGGATTGATTAAAAATATTCTGGAACTAAACACTGGTTGTGGTCACATAACCTTCTGTCTGAACATACTAAAAACCATTAAAATATATGCCTTTAAGTGGTAAATTTTATGATATGTGAATTAGATCTTAATTTTTAAAAATTGGCCAAATCACTCTTCCCAGACAAACTCGGTAAGTGCTCACAACACCCCTAAGAAGTGGAGGGGTGGGAGGATATCCTCATTTCTGCTCTTGGACTGATGAAGAAATGTCAGCCACATTACAGCAGCCCCATGTCACCTCTCCTTCGTCCTAGACCTTGCAATTTTTCCAATAAAACAAACAAACAAAATAATCTCCTGTGAAAGAAGCGTTTGGCCAGCTAGGATGTCGCTCCTATCACCTAACTGCACAGGCTCAGTGATTAATCTATTGACTGTGCCGTCTCCTCCGTTAAGCAAGCATGACCATGCCTGATAACTGCTGAGAAGATTAATCGCTGAGCAGGTCTGGTGACATTAGAGATGAACGCCTATGAAATTAAAGAGAGGGACTCAGATTTACATGAGGATTAGAGAAAAGCAATCGGTGGCTGCATTTACTCTCTGCGCATCCCCAGTGAAGGTTCAGTAAGTGAAGTTTCATCTTCCATTATATTGCTCTAAAGCAGAAAATATTAAGAAAAAGAAAGTAACATCAGAAAGTGATAGGCATTGACAGCCCAGGATGAATTGTCCACTAATGACAAGCTTTTAGAAGTACAGAATTTGCAGCATTACATGAGCTGAATTTACAGCCTCTGACCTCCTAAGATTATAGAGATTATTCCTAATATAATCAGTAACCATCCCCTCTAGAATCAGAGAACTCTATATTTACTATTCCAAAATGTTCTGAAAAGGGTCTGTGGTTCTCTCTCTTTCCAGGACAATTAAGGTACGTGTCTTGATTTACTGTGGACTGTTAACACTACTACAGAATTATGGAAGGATGAGCCTGGGTGCTTTGGTTGGTAGAGTCAAGGAGAGAGAATGGACCTGCAGCTTGTTCTAGAAGTGGAGCAGGAAGGAGGTAGATGTACAGGGAACATCTCAGAGGTGCTGCGGGGATTCATCTGCAATGGGAAGAGGGGAGGGCTGAGCCCCCCCACCCCCGCACAGCTGCTTCAGCCTGTGGGCTCCCCCACACCTTCAGTCTGCACAACCATCCCAGGGCAGGCTCAGAGCCCCGCAGCCCCTGACCTCCAGGGGCATCTGCCCTCCTGCCCTGCACAGTCATCCTGACTGAGCCCCACAGAGGGCAGCTCCCTCTCTTACCAAGGAGCATCTTAAGATGTCCCGGCAGGAGGTGCTGCGGGCTCACTCTGAGACTCCTCCCCAGCTCTCACAATGTTTATACCTGGGATGCATGTCCCCCTACCACCCTGTCCCTGGTCCCTCCCTCTCATGCCACACCCCACCCTCCTGCTGCCCCTGGCATTGGCTTCCTTTTGTTCTGGCCTCGCTGGAAAGAGGGAACAGCTGGTCGCCATTTTCAGCATAACAACCCCTTTTATTCTTGAAAATGGCTATTTCAATGCCAGAATAAATCATCCTATTCCATCTCTTCCTCAGATTCACAGTTTTTCAAGTCCTAAAGCATAGTTGCTATTTTCTGCTGACCCCTCCCTCCCAAATTGCCCCTTTCACTCAATTTGTGGACTCTCCAATGGGATGCTCCTATTTACTGGCCTCTCATTATGAGAATGAGCATAAAGATTTAGCTAAAGCCTTTCTGTCTGCATTTTAATACTGATTCCTCACTAATTCCCCTTGTCTCGTCCCTTTGAAGGGGCTGCTGTCTTCTTTGCCTCCCAGCAGACACCCCCAACCCCCAGCCACTAATGAGCTGGCTCTTCCTGCTAATTTAACCTCCACCTGCTCCCTCCTCCCATCCGAAGGGGCCTGGGGGATGCTGTCAGGGTCCCTCCAGACAAGCAGCAGTTGTCGCCAACCCAGGGGACTCAGCCGAGATCCTGAAACAGAACAATAGTTAGAGGTGATGGCAAACTTTCAGC
This sequence comes from Galeopterus variegatus, assembly GCF_000696425.1. Lineage (NCBI taxonomy): Eukaryota > Metazoa > Chordata > Mammalia > Dermoptera > Cynocephalidae > Galeopterus > Galeopterus variegatus. Next base: position 202,630 of record NW_007726931.1, read on the forward strand.
TTTAAATCTTTTTTTTTTTTTAAATTTATAAATCACCTAAAACAGAAGGAAAGTGAAAAAAAATCAGCAGGAACTAGCCATTCACATTACAAAAGTAGGTTTGTTTTTGTTTTGTTTTGTTTTAAATAGATTTACAAGAGTTTTAAGGGACAAAGAAAAAGTCTTGGTTCTTTTCGCTGTCATTTGGATTGTTTCTCATGGTATTATTGAGAGAGTGTGTGCTGTCTACTCTAAAATCTCTTGTACCCCACAGAACCATCAGAGACGCCACTTAGGTCAGTTAATTCGTGATGCACTGAGGACTCTCGTAAAGTCTCTCTGCCCAGCCTGGCTTGGACCATTTCCTCTTCCCGCCTGCATCTCGTTCTGCATTCTTCCCACTACCCACTTTTTACAAAAGCACTGGACAAGTCTCTTCATAATTAGTCTGTAATAATATCCTGCCTGATAGACTAATGTTTTTGCTAATGATATACTCATTTATTTCAGTCTCTAACTTTTCTATGAAGTTTATCTAAATT
>NW_007726931.1:204052-210763 GCF_000696425.1 Galeopterus variegatus
AGGAACCGGTCTCCACATGGGATCCGAACCCTCGGCGGGAGTGCCGCCACGCTCCCAAGTGACGCACTCTCCAGTGCGCCCCCGGGCCAGCCCCATTTGGGTTCATTTTTATGTGTTCTCTTGCTCTACTGAAGCCAAGGCATCTATTAGCAATAAACTGGCCAGGGATGGGATGCTTTCTTTGGACTAAAGGCAGAAGAGAATGCAACTGACCAATCTGTTGAATGCAAGCACTGGACAATCCACACTGCAGCCAATTGACTGAACTGGCATGCAGCCCTGCTTCCTCTCAGATGCTGGAAAAGACACTATAATTTGATGTTCCCGTCCTTGTGGCAAAATAAGTGTCGATCATTATCATATCACCTTTACTGCAGGTTTAACCCACATGCTGAGGAATCATGTGGGGATCCAGTGTGCCCTGGCATTAGAGAAAGACTCCAGATTGTTCTCAATGGTAGGATTTCATCTGAAAACAAGCGCCAATTTACATAAATTTACATCTAAAATGCAAGTCACAGAGTGCTCCAATGGGGAGCAAGAGGGAAGTTGAAGGCAGCTAGCTTCCTCTGTCTTCAAAGCAGAGGTCCCGTTGGCCTTTATAGTAGAAAAAAACAATATGTATATGCTTCTATAGGCAGCCCTATGTACAAAATGTAAAACTCTCAATTACGTGCACACAGGCTCCTCTATTCTCCCCAGCGGTGACCCTGAGCCTCTGCATCTTCCATCTGTGCTCGACTTGCATGGCAGACGTGGTGGCTCCCTGCACAACTGCCTGTTAACACAGGAGAAAGCAGCAATGCCAGGAGGGACCGCTTTGTTAGCAAAGAAAGCCATGACTCTTGGGGGCAAATGTTAACAGTTGGCTGGGTAATCTGGTCACTTCGTGGACAGGATTTGGCTGGGGCTGTTGGGTGCCTTTAGTTCAATATTCATATTGGCAGCTTAGGAACAGACTGTGGTGTCTAGAGTCAGAATTAGCATTAATGGTAGGGGTGTGTTTGTGTGTGTTTGTGGGTGTGAGTGTGGATGTGTGTGTGTGTAAGCAGTTGTGGTCAAAGTCTTCTGTACATTAAGGGATGTACTAAAGCATTTACGACAAGTGAAAAGAAGATCTAGTTATAAAAGTCTGTATTTTTTTTTAATATTAAAGAAAATACGCCGGATGTGTGTGTGTGTAAGCAGTTGTGGTCAAAGTCTTCTGTACATTAAGGGATGTACTAAAGTATTTACGACAAGTGAAAAGAAGATCTAGTTATAAAAGTCTGTATTTTTTTTTAATATTAAAGAAAATACGCCATGTCTATGAACGTGTAGCAGGCTGCATTCAGTACCTCCTGCCCAGCCCAGCACTCTGGCCCTTAAGCGTGGACCGTGGGATTGCTAGAAGATTCTGTCAAGCTTTGCTGGAATTAACACAGGAAGCAGAAAGGAGGGGGCTATGGTGCCTTTATTATTCCAGTCCACAAGGAGGAGAGGGGAAGATACCTTGTTAATTAGGCACATTTTTTTTCTTCAATACAGATTTAATATTTAGACGGAAAGTCAATACCTGACCTTGAAAGATTATGTGTGGGCTTGTTCTTAGACGCTGAAGCATCATAAACAGGCATGAAAAAGCACCTCACTCTGACCATCTTGGTGAATTTGAAGGGGCATTTGTGCCACATGAGGAAGGGGCCTGCCACCCTTCTCCTATCTGGACCCAAGAGGAGAGAAAGCAGCATCCCTCTAGGTGGGCTTTTGTCCCAAGCAACAGGCATCGTCCTGCAAACCCACCAGGAGCTGTGGGGACAGTTGGGTGCGGGCTGTCTTTCTCGAGCCACCCCTCTCTGGAGTTTGTCCACCCAGGGGTGTCCAGCAGGTCTCCCCATGTCTCAGGCAGAGCTGCCCTCTGAGAAGAGAAGGGATCTGACTTTGGAATGTATATGAGTAGAAAAAGAACAGGATAATTCGTGAATTGGGATGAAGTCGGGGAACTTTGGGGACACAGGGAGAGGGGACCCATCCAGAGTAATCCAAGACCACCAGGAGACATTTGATTAAGGAAAAAGAGGTTAGTTTATCCATGGGAGACACAGTGGTGATTGCTTTGAAGAGTGGGTTTTGACCTTTCTCTTTTCTTTTAAAATGTGTCTTTACTTCTCATTTTTGAAATTACAAAAGGGATGTGCCTAGATATTCAAAGTGTAATAAAACAGTGATGTAGAAAGAAAAAGCTGGTTTGCTCCCTGCCTACCTGCCTTCCCCTCCTCCTGGGGTCACCAACCCCACAGCCTGGCGTCTGACCTCCACACAAGTGGATATACACACATCAGGGGAGGGATATTTCTTGTCGCCAAAATGTGATCGTATTATGCACATTAGTTGTGCCTTGCTTTGGTCAATTATACAGGCATCCCTTTTGGTCAGTGGATAGAGAAGGGGGTGGATATAGATCTTGCACAATCTCTATGTGTTTAAACTTCTTCATGGACTCACAGTTTTAGTTTACATAAATTGGATTACATTATTGTGCTAATTTAAAGCACAGTCTTTTTCTTTTTCCTTATCTCTTCCTCTGCATTTCTCCCTTACCCCACCCCCTCCACCTCATGAAAGCCCCCTCCCTGTCCCACCCTCTCCGTACCCCTAAAGAGCTCGTGTTACAACGTTCTGTGCATTCTTACACAGTTACATGCACACACGCAAATTACTGGTTCCACAGGAATAAAGAGATACTATGCACACTTCTCTGCAGCTTACCTTCCTACCGGACTTCGTACAGTACTTCCAACAGTACTTTGTAAAAATCTTCCTAGTCCACTTCGAAGGCATTTCTTTTGAGAACTGCATACGGGTTGAGCATCCTGAACCTGAAAATCCAAAACCTGAAACACTTCCGGCTCAAGCATTTCATGTAAGTGGTACTCGGTGCAGCTGAAGTTACTGACCAGTCAGCAATTCTTCTACCGATGGCCAATTAAGCGTGTATCAGTTTGAGTCACCTTGCAATAACATCTTTGTCCATATGTGCCCACAAAACTCCTGTCCGTGCTCCTGTCTTTGAAATGGATTCCCAAGAGGGGGATGGCTAGGGAGACAGATCCAGGTATTGTCAACTATAATAGCAATTGACAAAGGAGGTGGCACCTCACGTCTCACAGAAACGTCCCTGTTCACACGCCCTCTGCATCTGTCCTAGCAGTGGGTTCTTTGCTCCGTGTTAGCTTTTGCCAGTCTGATGTGTGTATAAGGATAGTTCCTTTCTGTGTTAATGTGGGTTCCCCAGTTGCTGGGCAATTTTTTTCTTTTCATATGTTTATGAATCATTTAAATTTTCTCTTCTCTGGATTTGCTATCCAAATCTTTGCTCATTTGTCTTTGGAGGTGTTTATCTTTGTTAGCAGATTTGTAAAGCTCTTTATATATTTTAAATAGCATCCTGGTTAACCTCCTGGGTTCAGGAGCCCGACAGGGAGGATCCGCGTCTCAACCCTGCCTCTCAGTATTACTGGGCTGTCTTGAGTGCTGACCCTTCTCTCTGTGCCTTGATCCCTCATCTTCAGGTTGGGAGCAGGCAGAGTGCCCACCTTACAGGGATAGTGAAAGACACATTAGGTTGATAAAAACAGTTACCACACAGGGTCTGTTCATTTAAACCATTGTTTCTATTTATTTGGCTTATGATACTTTTTGATTTATAAAACTTTTTATCATTTATGTCATAAAACAGTATATGTTTTTCAGAGTTTTCATTTTTCCTGATCTGGTTAAGGACGTGTCCATTTTTTTTCAACCTGCCACACATCTGTCCCAGGAGGGTCACAGATTTCTTAACGTTGGAAGTGAGGTCTCCTTGTAAGGCGTGACTTCCCTCCAGTTCCTGCTTACTTGTGGTTGTGCCTGAAATTACTCCGCATATTTTGTCTAGGGTTTATCATAGTTTTCTGTAGAAGGGTTAGGGGAACTCTGTGCAGCCATGGTCTGGGAAAGGACGCAGTAGGTTCCCTCCCAGGCCATGGGGGGGCTTACCATACAAAGTATGGGCAGCTGAAAGTACTTTAAAGGACAGTTTTGATTTCTGCTATACTACCAATAGCTTCCTCTTGGTGTAAAGTGTTTATTTTAAATACAATAAGTGGTTATTGTTATTTTTTCAAATATGTAAATGGAAGATGGCATGTGTACAGTGCTTTCGATGATTGTCGTTAGCTGTGCTTGCTAGTTTTCCCACAAGATAAGCAGTGCAAGCACGCTTGCTTTGCTGTGAGATAGACGACTTAAACGTTCGTATCGACTACTTGCCTTTCGGCAATGACTTTGTCGTATCTTTCCTCGGCGTCTTTCTCACTGCTGCTCATATTTCAGTTAGTATCAAGTTTTTACTTTGCTCTTAACTGCTATGGTAGGTAAAAGGAATACAAATTAATGAAGTTATATTTTGTATTTAATTGCTGAATTACTGTTTTAACTGGGATTGCAAGTAATTTCGGAAAATATGAGTTATGTTCTTTATTGCCAATGAATCAAGAAATTAAATTAATGATTTAGTTGATTAGTTCTAGTTAATGATGGTATTTGATACTGGCTGAACCAGTTTACAGGTGAATGAATGGAAAACCCGTCTTTCCATCTTATTGGATTTCATCATATTTTCCTCCAGACTCAAAGTGGAAAACAACAACAGCAACAAAAAACAGGGTCTCCAAAAAAAGAGCTGCCGATCACTCATTCCGCCAGCGCTGCACAACTAATTATTTTCAGGCTAGAAATATGTGCTGCAATCCACATCTATTCTGTACGTACTTCTTCATGGCTAAAGAAGATACAGAAAAATGCTTTATAAAATGGCATTTGCTGCTAGTGAGGATGTGGAAAAAGGGGAACCCTCCCACACTGTTGGTGGGACTGTAAATTGGTGCAACCACTGTGGAAAACATTACAGAGTTTCCTCAAAAAACTACAGATAGAGCTGCCATAGGATGCAGCAATCCCACTGCTGGGAATATATCCAGAGGAATGGAAGTCGTCATGTAGAAGGGACACCTGCACTCCCATGTTCATTGCAGCTCTATTTGCAATAGCCAGGATACAGTTTCCTCAAAAAACTACAGATAGAGCTGCCATAGGATGCAGCAATCCCACTGCTGGGAATGTATCCAGAGGAATGGAAGTCGTCATGTAGAAGGGACACCTGCACTCCCATGTTCATTGCAGCTCTATTTGCAATAGCCAGGATACAGAACCAACCTAAATGCCCATCGATGGATGACTGGATAAGGAAAATGTGGTGTATACACACAATGTAATAATACCCTGCCATAAAAAAAGAATGAAATTCTGCCATTTACAGCAACACAGATGAACTTAGGGAAAATTATTTTAAGTGAAATAAGCCAGGCACAGATAGACAAATAAAGCATGTCCTCACTCATAAGAAAGACAGAAAGAAAAAAAGAAATACTGCAATAATACTTGAACGTTCAGGAGAGAACAGACCTATGGTTACCAGAGGTGGGAAAGGAGAGGGGGAGGGGGGCTAGGGAGACATTGGGTAAGGGACACAGAGCATCATTATGATTTGTAATCATGAATATGCTAATAATATTGCTTTGATTATCACATATTGTAGACAAATGATGATAGTCAACAGTGTACTCCAAAAATAGGTATAATCAATTATGCTTTAATTTTTGTTTTTTTAATTACTATATCCACTAAAAGCATTTTCTCCTAGTATCTTTTAGTGAAAAATGTGCAACACTGTGTACAGTTCTACAATTTTTTAGTTTTTTAGTTTGTAGTTTTATAAACTGTAATGATTTCTCTATGAAGTAATATATATTTCTGTTTGAATTCAAATAGAGTATTTTATAACAGCTACAAAAAACAAATAAATAAATAAATAGAATGGCATTTGCCAACAATGTCAGGGTCTGTGATACATTCTTTAATACCCTTGTGGCACTCAGCAGAGGCTTCACAAGTGCTTGTTCATCCAAAATTGAAATAAATTCAGCTAGAGCTTTCTCGCTGTCTTTGTCTGACAAGTGTTGCCTCTTGCCATGGGTCAGACGTTTGCCCCTCCAAATCTCCTGTCGGAATTTAATCCCTAATATGGTATTTGAAAGACGAGGGGGCCGAGCCCGTGGCACACTTGGGAGAGTGCGGCGCTGGGAGCGCAGCAGCGCTCCCGCCGCTGGTTCGGATCCTATATAGGGATGACTGGTGCGCTCACAGCGCTCACTGGCTGAGCGCGGTGCGGCCAGTCTCAAAAAGGACAAAAAAAAAAAAAAGAAAGAAAGACGAGGCCTTTAAGAAGTAACTGTATCATGAGGACTGTGGTCTTGTGGATGGGTTGATCCATTCATGGATTAATGGGTGAATGGTTTAATGGGTTTTCAGGGAATAGATGGGTTTATCAGGAGAGCAAGTGAGCATGTGACATGCTCTTGCCCTGTTGCCCCATGATACTCTGAGCCACCTCAGGACTCTGCAGAGAGTCCCCACCAAGAAGGCCCTCACCAGATGCGCCCCTTGACTGTGGATTTCCAGCCTCTACAACTGTAAGAAATAGATTTGATTTCTTTATAAATTACCCAGTTTCAGGTATTCTGTCATTTGCAACAGTAAACTGACTAAAACAGCACTCCAGCTCTGTTTTGTGTCATGCCCTTCACACCAGATCCCAAAACCTTTCAAGCTTTCAGGGTTCTCCTTTGGGGG
>NW_007726931.1:211649-263839 GCF_000696425.1 Galeopterus variegatus
TGAAAGACGAGGGGGCCGAGCCCGTGGCACACTTGGGAGAGTGCGGCGCTGGGAGCGCAGCAGCGCTCCCGCCGCTGGGTCGGATCCTATATAGGGATGACGGGTGCGCTCACAGCGCTCACTGGCTGAGCGCGGTGCGGCCAGTCTCAAAAAGGACAAAAAAAAAAAAAAGAAAGAAAGACGAGGCCTTTAAGAAGTAACTGTATCATGAGGACTGTGGTCTTGTGGATGGGTTGATCCATTCATGGATTAATGGGTGAATGGTTTAATGGGTTTTCAGGGAATAGATGGGTTTATCAGGAGAGCAAGTGAGCATGTGACATGCTCTTGCCCTGTTGCCCCATGATACTCTGAGCCACCTCAGGACTCTGCAGAGAGTCCCCACCAAGAAGGCCCTCACCAGATGCGCCCCTTGACTGTGGATTTCCAGCCTCTACAACTGTAAGAAATAGATTTGATTTCTTTATAAATTACCCAGTTTCAGGTATTCTGTCATTTGCAACAGTAAACTGACTAAAACAGCACTCCAGCTCTGTTTTGTGTCATGCCCTTCACACCAGATCCCAAAACCTTTCAAGCTTTCAGGGTTCTCCTTTGGGGGGACAAACACACCCCATAGCACTAGGTCTGGCATGTGAGACCCTCCACCACTTCGCCCTCATCCAACCCTTGAATGTGGTCTAACTCACTTTTACTAGGTGTATTCTCACCTGGGCTTCTAGAACCACCAGTTCACCCATCTCCCTTCCTCTGACTCCTCCAGACCTGCTTAGTGGCCACTGAAGGCTCCTCAATGAGACATACCAGGAGTCGTGAAAGGGAGGGAGGGAGGGAGGGATAGGAAAGGCCACAATAACACAGTGAACTTTTAAAAGGTGAGAAGAAACCTAAGGATAGCAGAGGAGAGGGAGGTTGGGGAGTGATTGGTCAGGTAAGGGGCATAAAGAAGAATTAAGATTTGTAATAATGAATATGCTAATAAAAAATAAATAAATTTCTTTTAAAATTTTAAAACAAACTTGCCCCATATATCTCCAGCTGAACACTACACCCCCAGGACATGTGATGTGCAAAATGTTTTCCATGCTTCTAAGCCCATCTCAGAAGATATCCCTAGAAGATTCCTAGAAAATTATTTTCTGTCATTGAGGTCCCTTAGAGCTTCCCCTGTAGACCCCATATCACTGGTGCATGTCCTGGGTATGTTGTGGACCAGATGCTGCAGTGAACAGCTCAGACCTCACTCCTGTGATGTGAGCAGCAGGTGGCTCTCAGCTCAGTCTCACTTTGAGACTTGCTTTTGGCAGAAGACAGCCCCCTCACCAAGGTTATGTCCATTCCCAGGGGGAGCCTATGAACAATTACTGATCAAGGAGGCAACATAATGACCCAGCCCCTTGGCTCCAATAAATGGCAACTGAAACAGACCTTCTCAGCTCCAGAGCACCCCCTCAGGATCCAGGATTGGTCGAGGACTTTGTTGTGACTGCATTACAGCTCAGCTCCCCATTCTGCCCAATCCTCCTACCTTCCCTCCCTCGCAGGGCTGGACCCTGAAGACACTTTGGGATGAACTTTCTGCACACAAATCTCCATCTCAGAGTTGTTTCACAGGAAACCCAAAACCTGTGACACAAAACTCTCTGGGTTGCCCCTGGAGGTCAGGGAACACCTCATGGTCAATTTTGCATCCCACGTGACAAACTTTAGCCTGAAATATTGTAAGATTCCATTGACATCCACCAAATTGAGCTGACTCATTGTGAAATGAACAAAGATGAGCTACATTGCTATGTGATTGCAGACTGTTTTCTTTCTGTGATAATAAACCAAGAAGAGGTGGGGAAGTGGCAAAAAGATGGAGCAGCTATCAAACATGTTTCAGCACTTCCCATGTGCCAGGACTCAGGGTTCATAATGATTGCCAAAGTCATTCCAAAGCAAGGCAGCACCTTTAATATATGCAGGTGAGAAACATGCATTAACAGATACAGCCTATGAATTGGCTGCTTTATGTTTATCTCCTTTTCTGATTTTATGTCTGACAGACAGTAGGCACTCTATGGATGTTAATGTTCATTTCTTCCAGAGAGGAAGGGCTGGACTGTATTGCAGTATTATCCAGGGCTAACTATGCTTCACATAACAGTGCTAGAAAACACCTGTTGGGTGCAGACTCCTGTCATGAAATATTATGTGTGTAGGATTCAAAACTAATTGTGGAATGCAACCACATTGACATCTATCCATAGATTCAGTGATACATGCTATAGAGCTGGTATCGTACAACAAAACCTCTGGAGATTCACTATTCACAGAAGATGAGGAAGTGTTTGAACATAAACACCTAGAACTCCTCAACCTCAGCTACTCCAGGTAGAATACCCCTTTTTTCCACAAAATGTGTGGGTGTGCACACCACATTGATCCGCGCATCTTCCTCCAGCAGCACTTACTGTGCTCTGCTGCAGCTACTGACAACCTGCCATGCTGAGCATTTTCCAAGGGCCAGAAACTGTGCTGAGTGTTTTATGTGCATATACCTTGGCTCATTTAATTCTCACAAAGCCCTGTGAGATTAGAATAGTTATTGCTATTTTACAGATGAGCAAATTGGGACTTAGAGACATCAAGTAATTGACTCGAGTCCCCACTGCCAGCAGGTGCAGCAGGGGTGGTGCCTGTTTGACACCTGAGTTCCCAGCAGTACTGCCTACCTTGCTTATTAAGGGTTCCCCTTTCCCAGAGCCCCCCAGCTAGCAAAACTGTGCATTTCTCACAGCAGAAGTAAGGATGGTACAGCTACCATGTTGGCCGTTGTAACCAGAGGCTTTCATATCCAGCTGAGCTTGGTGGAGGATCTCTGCTCCATGTGTCTCTCATCCTCCTCATGGGACCAGGGATGACACAGCATGTCCTCCTGGAAATGACAGAATTGCCAGGGAGCAAGCCCTGCTGGACAAGCACTTTTCAAGTTTTTGGCTTCATCATGTCTGCTGATATTTCATGATCAAGAAAAAAGTTAGGGAGTGTGCAGGGGAGGGTGGGGCAGGACAGAAACAGTCTGAACAATAATCAAACATGAAATTATGTCTGTGTCCACACCTGCTGCTGCCATCTATTCCACATATGCATCATTCTGAAGATTATTCACAGAACAAGCTCTCCACTGGCCCATCCATATCCCCAGCATCTTTGGTCACCATGGAGTCAATAAGCCACTTTAAATAAAACTGTAAGAGAGACACACATCAGCTGCAAAATGCAAAACAAATATTTCAATCCAAAGTGTAAAATCTCTGTTTTTATTATTCATTGCTTTGGATTATCCATGCTTTTGCTTCCATTTATTTACGTGACTAGTAGAGATGTGTTCTAGTTTTGAATTATCTCTTTGCCATGTTTAAAGCCAGTTCTATACAAACATTTACTCTGTTTTTATTATTCATTGCTTTGGATTATCCATGCTTTTGCTTCCATTTATTTACGTGATTAGTAGAGATGTGTTCTAGTTTTGAATTATCTCTTTGCCATGTTTAAAGCCAGTTCTATACAAACATTTAGTCTATGGTCATCCCTGCCTGATCTAAACTAATAAATGTGGAGGGGAATTATTTATAGCATCACTTTCTCGGCTCAAATTCTCCCCGGTTTGGGAAATCTGACGTGTCAATGCTAGATACATAGTAAATATATAGTAAACAATTACTAGGTACACGGTAAGTAGACAATGATATATGCATAGAATCATTAGCGTGGTTACATTTATAAAATTTTCAATGTTGTAAGTTTACATAACAGAAGTGTTTATGATGCAACCAGTAAATAGGAGAGGATAAGATGTAATTCAGCTAATTTAGAACCAGAGCCACCAAGAGCAGTGCTGTGGCTTCTGGTGACTGTCTCACTGATATATTGCTGTATCACATGGTAGCATCAGCCAGCACCATTAAGAGTAGCAGGGTAGAGAAAGGAGGCCCTAATGTCTCCTAACACCACGAGGACAGAGGAGAGCTAAGTCTCTCGCCTATCAGGTGTCAGCTGGCTCTGGGACCAGAGAGGAGGCCCTTTGGGCATCAGAGAGGCTGGAGCTCAAGTCTGGTCTCATTCAACAAACTGCCTCCCCTTGCTTCCTGGAGGGAACAACAGAGGTCTGAGATGGACTTTGGGGTTGTGAAGGTTTGGGGAGCAGCAGAGAGTAGTTTGGAGTTCGTCTGACATGGAGGGAAATAAAAAGGGAATTACTGAAATATTGTGGTTGTTATTACTGACGTCCAGCCTCCTTTCACCTTCCTCTACCTAAAAGGGTGCCGTTGGTTATGTTTTGTCAGGGTTTCCTTTTGTTTACAATACTTCATTATACAACATTATGCAACAGGAAAATTTACCTTCCCTCCCCATGCCCCACCCTGCCTCCCTCAAGCTTTAAGGATCCCCCTTGTTTAAGTGTTTTCCTACTTTATAGCAATGATGCTATTTTGCATTGATGACATCGCTTCTCTGGAGTGTCTCAAAGCATGATGTCTCCAAGTCTATCAGCAGAAAGCGATAAAGGTCCAGGAAGGGAGTGGGAGCGTGACCAGGCATTAGACTTAAGTACAAACTGAAAAAGGAAAGGAAACGCCCGTTCCATCTACCAAGAGGGTGAGGTAGTCACGTTTCACTGCATCAAAAGCTGTGGACACAGGATGCGCAACCTCCCTCTCCCCACTGACACATCTCTAAGAGAGGGACGCACGACGTTAATGAAATAAACATGTGCACAGACCCATTAACAGCTTCCATCGCCTGGAAGGTAGCAGAAGAGGAAAAATGAGGAAAGAGGCTGGAAGGAGCAGCTTTGTTGGCTCAACACTCACATTTACTCCGACATAAAAGGGTGAGGGAGAGGATAATTATTCCCCGAAGTGCCTGTATACAAAGGCTTGAGCACAGCAATAAGCAGGACGGATAGAGGATTTGGGGAAGAAAATGACAGGCATGCTGTTTTGCAAATATTAGGTGATACACATGCATATAATGTTAAAATAAAAAGAAAGAGAAACTTGGATGACGGTAGAAGAAAACATTACAGTAAACCTGATCCTGAAATGTGTCAGCTATAAATGCTGGGTTATAAAATGCCATCTGTGTCCCTTTCACACCAAGGGCAGGCCTGGAGAATCTGCAGTTGTGTCCAGCATGGCATGGAGACCCTCCCCGGGGGACGTGTGCAGCCGGGCCACTACCCCAAACTATTCCAAAGAACTCTGACAAGGGTCATTGCTCCTTCAATAACAAAATAGATCAATCTAAATTTTGGAAATGGACCAATATAATGGAGAGAAGACTTGATGTGGGCAGATATATGGCAAAATAGCCAGAGGGAGATGATCAGCCTTGAGAGAGAGAGAGCCACTGCCATTTGGAAGAAAAGCCACAGAAAGTGCCAGGCAGGGAGGCGGGTGATGAATCATGTGGGAGCTCTGCAGAGCCCTGCCCCTGGGGACATGAGTGCTTCCCCAGGCAGGGAGGAAAGGTCCTCAGAACTAATGTGCAGTAATAGCCCCTGCTTGGGTCCTGGTAAGTCTGTTTGGAAATCTTTTGTTGTCTTTTGAATCTTCTCTTATCAGAGGGAGCTTGTAACATTAGGCAGAAGGTCACGGTCATAAAAGATTGTGTGATCCTTTGATCCAGCCAGAACAAAGTCCCCAGAGGGAAGAGTGGTCAGGGGAGAAGACACCAAGAGGGACGAGGACAAATGGCTCTTCCGGAGTTAAGAGTCTGTAAGTGGCCCTGGCCCCTGCGCTGGTTTAATCAGGACCTGATTTTTAGTCATAAAGAATATCAAGAAATAAAGTTAACAAGTTCCAGGTTACCAGAAAACCACAGTCTTCACAAACACCTACTACGTACCAGTGACTGGCTCTTTTCTCTGCTCTAACAAACTGTCTAGGTTTGTCCTCACACCTGTCTGCACACTGGAATCACCGGGGTAGCTTCAAAACACACTGAGGCCTGAGTCCCAGCCCAAGATTGGGTGTCATCGCTGTGGGGAGTGGACAGGTTTTGAAACTTTCAGAAGATTCCCAGGAGATTCTAATGTACCCTCAAGTTTGGGAACCACCGCTCTAGACAAATCTTTTTGTTTGTTTGTTTTTATTTGCTGGTTGTGGGCAGCAGGAAGCCATGTGAACACACCTGCAGGAGTGGCAGAGACAGCGGTGGAGGTGGTAGGAGGCACAGCTGCCGCGGTGACATTAGCAATCCTGCTGCTGGAATGCCCCGCACACCAGGCACTCTGCACAGAAAGTTTTTTTTACAGAAAGTGTTTTTTTTTTTTTTTTTACAGAAAGTATTCCCGGGGACCTATTTGAGCGGGTTACTATTTTTAAAATCCCCAATTTACAGGTGAGAAGACCGAGGCAGAGAGGAACTCTGCCACCTGCCCATGGTCACAGAGCCCGGGAGGGGCGGGGCAGCAATCTAAGTCACAACTGGACGGGGACCCACAGCACCATCTGCTTCCCTGTGCAGGATGAGCAGGAGCCGGATCCCCCTGATGACCTGCAAGGCAGCTCCAGGGCACCTCTCCTCGGCTGCCCTTCACCTGGACCACCTGTCCCTTTCAGTGTGACCCACATCTCCCGGCCTTCCTCCCGAGTCATCCCTCCTCTCTGTCTTCCCCCAGGCTGCTCCCCCTCCTGCTCCTCTGTGTCCCAAGGGAGGTGCAGGCATCACTTCTCTCAGCTGACAAGGGGACACATGGCTCTGTGGCTCCTGCAGAGACCAGGCACTTCCCACAGGGTCGCCTCCTTCTCTGAGGAGTGTCCAGGCCCCTGAATTCTCAGGTTCCTGATCTGCTGGCCAGTGCCTCCTGTTCCCATTTCTTCAGACCACTCCTGCCTCCACCTGAGGGCAAAACACAGGCAGAGGGGCTGTTGCCCTCCAGCCTGCACCCGGCGTTGTCTTTGGGCAGGAGATGACGCCTGTGCCGCGTCCTGGGCTGGTCCCCCAGGGCTCCCGGTTCTCTTTGCCTGCAGGAGTATCCCTCTGCACAAGCCCTGCCCCTCTTCCTCCTTGGGAGTGGAGGACCTGCCCCGACAGGAGTTTTCTTTTGCTTGTCAGGCTCCCTTTGTTTAACCAGAGGATAGAAGCTTTTAGTGTCTAATTAATTAATATTCAGACAGGATTGTGTCATTTTGAGGTTTCCACAGCCCATTAGAAAATCGAAAGCTGGCACTAACATTTGGTATGCTGCACTGTCTGCTAGAAGCAATTTACATTCCTTGAAGCTCCATCTATTATGAGACTGAGCCTTAAGCCAGAATGATCACAGCAAACCCATGAGCGGAGCCGCCGCACCCCTCTCTGCGGCAGGACAGACAGCCAGGCTGGGGAAAGTCGGAGGAGCCGGGGGCTGGAACACGACAGGGAGGGGTGTGGGGGCCCAGCTCACTCTGCAGAGTGCCCTAGCCAGGAAGCCATCCTGGACCGGGACTGGGTTCCAGAGCTGGCAGAGACCCTGCAAGGAGGTGTTAATCTACCAACGAAACAAAACGCACACGCTGGCATCTCACCAGGCTCTCCTCCTCGAAGAACGCTCATCCGACCTTCCGAGGCTGACGGTGGTGCAGGCCGCTGTGCACCAGGCTGGAGTGAGGGAGAGCAGGGCCCAAAATCCACCTCGGCTGCCCAAAGAGCCAGCCCACCGGGAGCTGGAAACTCTGACCAGATGCCAAACCCTGCTCTCCCACGGCTGCCTGCGTGTGCTCACCGTGTGGGCGCCTTGCCCAGGCTCACCGCCCACACGGCCACTCCACGGAGCTCAGTGCTGTCCCAGGCAGCCGTGATGGAGGGTGCCGGCCACGGTCACCCAGTGCCTCCCCTGCAGCCTCTGAAGGACCCAAGCATTCCTCTGGCCACTGATGGCCAGCTGCTGGGACCCTATGCTGAGCTCAGGTGGCAGAGCGAGTCAGGACGCCCGCCTTCCAGAGATGGGAAGAAATGTTGAGCCTGTGGCTTTTTTTTCCTTCTTTTTTCTTGAGAAATGACAAGTCTCGGGCTTCAGTGGCAGGAAGTGTGTTGGAGCCAACACGTGGAATGGAGACCTGAGCTGGAGTCAAGTCCGGGGGACAGTAACCCGCTCCCCTGGGGGGATCTCGCCTCCCACCCAGCCTTCACACCCTGCTGCTGCAGAGCAGGGGGAAACAGGGACAAGGAAACCCGAGCTGCAGGTCAGCCACAGTCCTGGCCACCTTCCTTCATTTCGGACATCACGTCCCTAAAACTATGCAAATAAAGACAAGTAAGCATGAATCAGTACGCGTTCCATGAAAATCACGTGGAAAAGTAACTGGAATCAAGAATTATCATGTGTCTTCTTTACTAATTACTCTAAAAATAAAGAAAAAAAATTAGTAACATGTGTATGTGTGTATGCACAATGTGAGAATTTATTTCTATTTCAAAAATACAACATAAGCAAATGGGCTGACACCTGTTAGAACTGGGTGACCTCATGGCCCCACCTCCTACCGCTGTCCCCACACAGCTGGGGGGGCGCTATTGTGCTGCCTGGACCAGGTCACAGGTCCCAATGTCACCCCAGCCCTGCTGGCCAGGGTCCTGAGTCACTCTCCATTCTTTGGAATGGTGGTTACATCAGCACAGGACTCATGTGCTAGGACAAAGTGGGATGGCATCAGAACACCATCTTTACCCTTCTTCTCATCCCAAACTTTGAACAGGAAATTGACCTGAGAGCAGAAAACACGAGATGACACAGTCATTGGAAATTTACCATCTGGACCCTCCGCTTCTTCACGGCAAGGCCTCGCGGGTGGCTCCTCCAAGAGCCTCTCTGTTTTTAATTACAGCTCAGGAACTGCCCTGAGATGCGGGGACCCCTTTTGTAAGATGACCACATCCTAGGATTGCAGAGGGCCTGAGCAAACGAAGAGGTTCCCTCTCACCTGGAGGGCCAACTGGGCTTCAGTAGTTAGAAACAGGACATGACTCTTCACCAAATATTGATGGCCAGCACCCCTCCTGCTACCGGACATGAGACAGGAGAGGGTGCAGCTGGCCTTGTCCCCACACACCCCGTGGGAGCCCAGCTGGCATGTGTCCCAGCAGCCAGAGCAGCTTTTTGCCTGCTTCCCCTGTCACCTCTCACCGAAGAATCTCCAACAGGCAAGGAGATGTGGTTCAGGGCCCATGGCTGACATCTCTGACCCCTGTGTTCCTGGCTAGAGTTTGGAAGTGTTGTGCCCCCAAAATTCATGTGGAAACCTGATCCCCAGTGTGGCAGTGCTGGAAAATGATAGAGTCATGGGGGCAGATCCCTCATGAATGGATTCATGCTCTCCCTGGGGGAGGGGGGAGTAATGAGTGAGTTCTTGCTCTGTTAGTTCCCGTGAGAGCTTGTTCTTTAAAAGACCCTGGCACCTCCCTTCTCTCTCTTGCTTTCTCTCGCCATGCAATCTGCTTGCACCCACCAACTGCCTGCCGCTTTCCACCATGAGTAAAAGCAGCCTGAGGCCCATGCCAGATGCACCTGTTCCAGAATCATAAGCCAAAAAAAATCTGTTCTTCATAAATTACCAGTCTCAGGTGTTCTGTTATAGGAACACAAACAGACTAATACACTGCCTCTGTCAGAAGCTGCCTTGAAGTCACCACCAGTAGCAGGTGGCCCAGCCACACCTCTCTGCCTCTTCTGTGGGGTAGAGCAAAGCCAACCCTGGGCATGCTCACAGCCTCCTGGAAGAAAGTCACCAGGTACCCAGCCAGCAAAGTGCCACTCATCCCCTGCCTGGCCCCAGAGAACTTGCTGGTGTTGCTGTTTCTGGGCTCTTCTCTCAAGGTGGGATTGCATTCCTCCTCCCTTCTCCTACCCCTGCACCTTCCCTACCTCAGTCCCCATCCTGCAACTTTGGAGCAGTCCCCTCCCTTCCCTTAAGGACCTCTCTCTCCACTCTGCTCTGGTAAAGCCCAGGATGGGTCAGCAAAAAGAGCCTGGAGGATCTCTAGGACTGCAAGTTCAGAGAGGGGGCTGCAGAAGGCTCGGGGCTCAGGTATTGTAGCCAGCCAGGGCGGATAGGCTTCAGGTGGCTGGCCTGACCCTGTGTGCTGCAGACAGCTGACTTCCAGATGGCCCCGGAGGGCCTGCCCTGGTCCAGCCAGCCCCTGGCTGAGACACAGCCAGTGACAGCAGGTGTACCTGCCCCACAGAAGGAGTTAGGGACTCAGATCATAGGACCAACTTTATTGCCAGAATTATTGTTTTTCTAATTCCATTGATAAACAAAGAGGGGCAGTAGTTTGCATCCTTAAGCTACCCGTGCAATAGGAAGAGATTTTAATCAACTACCTTCAGAGCATTTGAGTCAACACAGGAACATTCTAAAAGTGCCATCCTCTCCAAAGTACATTGAAACTGAAGACATGTTAAGGGATGTGTTCACATGTGAACAGAGAACTCTGTTCTCTCCTGGGATGCCACGGGGCTTTCGTGCTGGCTGCCTAGAATGGGCATCTTCCACATGATTGTAGAGATGTAAAAGCTGCCCCCAGTGCACTGAGCTGCCTGAAAGTCACCTGGATGGCGAGTGAAGCAGTCCCGGGACCAAAGTCCTATGCTGAGGCTGGTGGCCCCACAGGATGGACATATGACCAAGGCATGTGCTGTTACAGCAGAGAGCAGCTGTCTATGTTCCAGAAAAATTACTTTTGTTAAAAAAAAGGGTAAAAATACCTTAAGATAAGGCGTGTAGTGTATTCTACTTTCCAACAACAGACACAGCAATATTTCCACCTTCCACATGCTCTTCCGAAGCCCCCTTCTCCATCAAGATTGGAGTCTGTTCTCCATTCTCCCTGGACGTGTATTTGCAAAAGCCTCAGAAAATAAAATGTGGCAGAAATGGTACCATGTGTGTTCTGGCGCCAGGTCATAAAGGGGGTTACATATTCCACTGGTGCTTGCTGTCTCTGTGTGTCTCTCTGTCTCTCTCACTAGCCCTCTTTCAGGATAGGTGCCTTTGGAGCCCTGAACCACCAAGTAGAGAATCCAGCCACACCAGCCTACAGAGACCATAGGGAGAGACCGCTGATGCCCGAGGGGCCCCAGCTGTGGGGGTGTCCCCAGCCCAGACACCACACATGTGAGTGAAGAAGCTCTCGAGATGACCCCATCACAGTGACTGACTCTAATTTCATGGAAGACCCCGGGTCAGAACTGCTCCTGAAGTCCTGACCACAGAAACAGGGAAAGGTAATAAATGGTCATTGTTGTTTTAAGAATAGATGACAAATACAGAGCAGATGTCCACACTCCGTGCTGCTTCAGTATTTGTCTGTTTAAGGAATGTAAGAGAAGAAGAAATATGTATATTGTTCTCTGCCTCTGTTGCTGGCACAGAGTTCCTACAATGGCTGTTCCCACTTTTCAGCTAAAAGTTCTGGAATAAGAAAGGACTTCATGTCGTTGACTTGCTGCAGCACAGTTCTTCACCCCCAGGAAAGCAAATTCCTAAACCTGCAACTGGGAGTCATGACGTACCACGTAAACTGTCACCTGTTTCATGCTGTCGCTGTTAGACTGGACGTAGCATCCGTGGTGGGTCAGTCAGTTTTGTAACTTACCCTTCAACTTGGTAATGAGAAGATGATGCTGTGTATAATGCCTTAGGCTCCCTGAGAGAGACACTAAAACAAGTCGCGATGATGTGCAGGCCCAGCAGAGACGGCTGATGCATGTGACAGCCTTCATAAAGTGCAGGCGCATGGAGTGGGGGAAAGAGGCTTAGTTATTAAAGAGCTGAGCTCCATCTCCATCATGCCACTGCAAAGAGACACTACTTTATCTTTTGAACTAAATGTACCCAATTATCTTAGGGGATCTGGACCTCTCAAAAAATAAAGAAAAGAAAAGTGATCAAGCATCCACCTTTTTGTGTCCCCTCCCTACTGAGACATCAGTGAAATGAGAATAAAATGATTACCAGAGAATGACAGAAGAAGAGAACAGAAGACAGGGACAGAGGAGTGAACTCATAGTGGCAAAGAGACCAGGGAGAGGCTCATCCACACACCAGAGACTTCAATAAATTCCAGGAAGCTTAAAAAGTAAGAAATCAGAATAAAGCATCATGGCCCAAAATTCACAGAAAAGGGATAGAGGAGAGAATGAGAAAAACAAACCTCACTAAGACTGGTGATGGCGATGACCACAGTGTCAGCTGACGTGCGTGGAGAGAGGACCAGGAGCGAGCCCGGCGTGAACCTTTGACACGCATGTCACATCCGATGCTCACCAGCACCCTGACATTGGTGGAGTCATCACTACCACCTGCAGTGAGGAGACCGAGGCACAGAGAGCTACACAACTTGCCTAAGGTCACAGGCTAGTCAGTGTGAAATCCGGGGTGGGTTCCCAGGAGATCTGGTTTCAAAGTTCATGCTGTATCCAAGAAGAGGAAAATAAATTTGTCATGCACAGAACCTTAGAGAAGCTCTAGACCCACACATGATGGATGTTGTGAATGGGAGTGGAAGAGGAACCAAAAACGGGGTGGGAGGATGGAGGAACTGAACATCTAACTGTAAAGTATCTGTCCACGTTGGCTCCCCGGGTTCTGCTGAACACAGAGCTCCAACATCCCAGATTTTTTCTCCTTGCAAAATAAATAGATTGGATGGATGGACGGATAGATGGATGGAGCGAACCTTTCTCCAAAAGCCCGCCACCCACTCATTTACCCTAAAGCAAACCCTTCCAGTCAACAGGCCTCCCCAAATACCCAGGAATCGCCAGAGGTTTCATATTTAGGCGCTAGATCTCTACACACAACAGCAGAGGAAGTTTACCCCAGCCATCTAGGTAAATCACCCCCTCCTACCACCCTTAAAATGGCTAAACTGTAAGGATCGTGAGGCACAGGGAGAAACCCATCAGAATGAAAGAAAAGGGACAGAGAGGCGACACTGGCAATTCAGCCGACCTTACAGGAGTGATGTGAGGGAAAGGATATTTCAGGAAAGACCAAAACAAAACAAAGCAAAACACCTCTGATGAAGATCCTCGGAGTGATCTGACAAATTATTATATCTGTCGAATATATCCTCACATCTCGCCCCTTCCCTTCCTTCAGGTCTGTGCTCCAGTGTCACCATATCAGCAAGGCCTTCCTGTCTGCACATTATAGCAACAGCCCTGTTCACCCTGCAGTCACCCACCACTCACCAACCACCCACCCCACTCTGCCCCCACAGAGCTCATCGCTTCGTGGCACACCAGGTACTGACTGACTCGCTCACTCCTCTCCCATGGCTGATGCCAGCTGCATGAGAGGGGACCTGTTCCCTGCTAGATCTCTTGTGCTTAGAACAGAGCCTGGCACACAATAGGTTATAAGTCAGTAAGTGCAAAACTCATAATTTTTTTTTAAAAGAGTAGTTTTCAGTAAAAAAAAAAAAGGACACACAGACTAAAAAAGAATTCTTGTAAGTTAAACACGTTTTCCAAAATTAAAGAACTTGATAGAAAGCTAGGAAATTTTCCAGAACAAAGAGCAAAAAGACAAACAAAAGTACAGGAAAGGGATGAGACATATCAAGAGGTCCGACATTCAACCAGTGATTCCAAAAAGAGAAAAAGAAATGGAAAACAAGGAGGTGAAAACTCTTAAAGAAAAATAGCAGACAACGTTGGACAGCTAAGGAGACCTCATCTCCTGGGCTGGCTGTACTCTGCCCTTCCACATCTGTGCTTCACCTTCTCCACTCTGTTTGGTGCCCCAGAATGCTTCCAGCTGGTTCAGCCCATGGCAGCACCTGAGCAGGAGGGGAGGAGGCAGAGATCAGGGTGCCGTGCCACCCGCTCCCTGCAAGGTTGCCAATGCAGGCTGAGTTCCTCACCAACACTCCCTCAGGGCAAACTCTCCATCAGCCTCAGGGTGTTAGAGCCCTGCAGTTAGACCCCAGGGCACTGCACTATTCTTTCAGTCTCCCACCCCTGCCCACACTGTGCAAATTTAAATTCTTTTCAAAGTATCCTAGATTGAGTAGACATCCATTTCCTGATGAGACCATTACTGTGAAATCATCAGACTAAAGGAATTTACTAAGCAGCATAAAAAATGAATGAATGAAAAATAATCCATCTAAGATGCCCTCATGCAAGTTGGCACACCAGGAATCCAGAGAGTCTACCAGCTGCTGGAGAGAGAGTGGACTTCCTATCAAGCACTAGAATGAGACCAACCTCACACTTCTCAGTAGTGACTCCTGATATTTTCTTGTGAGCCTAGAATTCTAAATCCAATCGACTTACCACTCGAGTGCAAGGGAAAATAAATATAGACTCAGAAATGCAAAAGCTCGGACAGTGTTTATCCCCATTCTTATGAAGTTACTTGAGGATATACTCCAGTCAAACAAGGATAGTATCAGGAAAAAGAAAGACAGCAAGTTGGAGAACAGTGAATCTAATCTCATGAAGAAATCCCAGAATGAAAGTGCGATAGTGGGTCCTGAGGGCTATCCATATAAACTGGAAGTGAAGTCACTGTGCTCAAAATAAGTCTTGTAGAAGAACAGAGGAATGATAGAGACACAATGTGAAAGTCACAGTCCTTTTTTTTTTCAATAAGAGAAAAAGAAAGGTAACTAGAAAATAATGTAAAAATAAATACCCATGCAAGGAACTCAAGCTCAAAATAGGAAACAAATGAAAATACAGAACAATTGTAAGCAATTAAATAACATGTAAGAAAATACAATCCATTCATCATCGAGACTAGAAACATTCTCCATCTAGTGATCATGTGTGGGGTTATGACAGGGTCATGACCCTGGGCCTGCAAACAAGGACAGGCAAGATTAGCTCTGCAGGGCTCTGCAGGCATGGTACTCACAGAGTCATAGTAATGTTAAGTGCTCTGTAAGCATTTCCAACTTCTTATATTAACTAACAGAATATGGGAAAATAAAATACAATTTCATAACAGACTAGAAATATTATCAACCTTGACCATGTAAGGGTAAAGCACTGATAAAAATTGAGAGGAGAGGGGGAGAAGATTAGGCACAATACATAGAAATTGCACCAAAAGAGATGCTTCCGAAAGTTAATGAATCAGGTCATATTTTTTTTTAAGTTTTCAGGGCAGTGAAATTATTCTGTTTGATATTATAGTGGTGTATACACTATATTATGCACTTGGAAAAACCCACAGAGCCATACAACACAAAAAAATAAACCTTAAAGTGAACCATAGACTTTAATTAATAATAACATCAATATTGGTTCATCAACTGTAACAGATATACTACACTGATACAAGATGCTAATAATAGGGGAAGTTGGGGGCAGGGGCAGGGAGTATACGGGAATTCTTTGCTTCAGCTCAATTTGTTAGTACCCAACACTGATCTAAAAATAAAGTCTATCTAATTAAAAGAAAACCAGAAGTTGAGAACCAGAAGTTATAATACAAAAATTTTAAATTAAGCTGAGTGAAGGGGAATAAATGAAAAAAATGCATCTTTCCTGGAGGGACGTTCACAGATTTTTTTCTGAAGATACTAAGTCAAGCAACAGCTACACAAGCCTTTTATTTGGAGTCAGGGAGGAAACTGTTAGAGGCAGCAGAGCAAGCAGGACCGTGTGTGGGAGGGTGGCACGGTGGGGGGGGGGGGCTGGCTTTTCGTCTTAGACCTTAATACATATTTGGCCTTTGACCTGTGCTGTGGGGGGGTGGCAGGGGGGGGGGGGGGGCTGGCTTTTCGTCTTAGACCTTAATACATATTTGGCCTTTGACCTGTGCATGAGTTACTTAGGAAATAAATCAAAATTCTTTTGAAACGCTGGTCCAGAATGTGGCACTTCTGAGCGCGCATGCTGGCCCACACTGCGCAGCCATCACGTGCACCGGTGCTCTCCGGGGCAGGCCGTACAAGGGGAGGCCAGCTGTCAGTGCTGCTACCGAGTCCTCATCTCCCCTCTCCAGACACGGAGAGCCTCCTCCCTGCACTTACCCTTCCCAAGCTCCTCCTAAAAGCCGCATTGATACTGCTTGTAAAGCGCTGATCATTTTTTTTTTTTTTTGTCGTTTTCGTGACTGGTAAGGGGATCGCAACCCTTGGTGTGGTGTCGCCCACACCGCGCTCAGCCAGTGAGTGCACAGGCCAGTCCTATATAGGATCGGAACCCACGGCAGGAGCATCGCTGCGCTCCCAGCGCCGCACCCTCCCTAGTGCGCCACGGGGCCGGCCTAAGCACTGATCATTTTAAACAGCTGCTTTCTCCAGGATTATTTGCATTCTTCCAACATCAAAGAATCCATGCAGTGCGGTTCATTCATGCCCGAGCCAGACATGTGCTGAGAGCATCCAGGTGCCAGCGAAATATCTGCTCTGTCCTGAGTGAGGCTGGCTAGGCAGCAGCCTCTCTGCTGGGCTGTGGAGACATCACCCCAACGCAGGAGCTAGCTGGTGGAGAGGGGCATCCAGATGACCCAGGGCCACGTGTACTGGAGCGTGAAGACCACCTGGGACAGAATATGGAGTATACCCATACTTAGGGGGCAAATAGAGACCAGTGAGTCCGGAAAACAGACTAGGAAAAGTAGAGAACAGAGAAACAGGAAAGAGTGGTGTTGCTGTTAGTCTGGGTTCTCCAGGGAAACAAGAAAGAGAGAGAGGAGAGAGAGGAGAGAGGAGAGAGAGAGAGAGAGAGAGAGAGAGAGAGAGAGAGAGAGAAGTTTGTTTTAAGGAAACTGGCTCATGCAATTCAGGGGCTGGCAAGTCTGAAGTCCATAGGGTGGGCTAGAAGGTAGGAGATTCAGGAGAAGGCCGTGGGGGGTTGGAATTCCCTCTTTTTCTGGGCAAGGTCGGCCTTTCTCTAGTAAAGTCTTCAACTGATTGGATGCAGCCCACCCACATTAGAGAGGGTGATCTGCTTTCTGGAAAGTTTACCGATTTAGATGTTAGTCTCATCTAAAAGATACCTTCACAGTAATCTGTGGACCAGTGTTTAACCAAAAACTAGGTACCCGGCCTAGCACAACTGTAGGAAAGAAGCGGGGTAAGACGAAGTCTCCAAAGGCCCACTCACACCTGGCAATGAGGAGGTCGATGGTGACTCGCACGAGAGCAATTTCTGGAAGTTTTGGAGTTCTCCCACAAACACAAAATCCACGCCCAAAAGATAGCCTATCGCCTCTCCCTTTGAAATGTGTGTCGCCTGTCCCTTCTTCTCCATGCCCCCGCCACCACCGTAAGACAGAGTACTGACCTCAGTTGCTGGCTGACCCAGGAGCCCCTTCCTCTACCAGATCCCATTTCCTGCACGCCTGACCCTCACTCCCCAGACTGTCCCAGCCAGCCTGGTGTTACAGGAGTCCCCACACACAGCACACCCACTGCCACTCTCTTCAAGACCACCCGGATGAAAATGCACTTTCACCCTCCTCCCCCAGCCGGGTCCCTGAGTGCCGGCAGTGCACACAGGTGGGCTGGGACACTGTGCACCGACCGCATGCGGTGGCACAATGCCCAGTGACTGTCTCCACCTGTCAGGCTACTTCCTTCCTGCTCAGTGACGACGATGTCTCACCTAGCATGGTACTTGTGGTGGCTGTCCCATTAAGACTTGTTAACTAGTTGAGCAAAAGCATTAGAAAAGACTGAATCTTTCATTTTTATCTCGAGCATGGGTGTCTTTTGGAACCTGTGTTTATGTTTCAGTTTAATGATGAGTTAAGAGGAGGATACTTCACAAAGTTCATGGAAAAATAGAATTCAGAGATAATACGAGTCTTTCCATGAACTTTTGGAAGTATCCTTGTACATTAGAGGAATGTATAATTTATATTTTAATTACAGGTATCACCCCTAATTTCTGTGATTTTTTACAGCCATACCTAGATGTTATTTGGATGTTACTAAATAAATAAGTTCCCTAACATGGTGGAACTTATTTCAATATTTTTAGATGGTAAGCTCAGAAAACACACAGTGTCTATGGGCAGAAGAAAGGGAAGGAAACTGGAGGGAGCCAGTTTGGAGGACGCGGCTGGACATGGCCACCTGAGGGCAAGCAGGTGGAGGTCGCAGCGGGAAGCCACATGCATGGGAAGCCCAGAGCCAGCCCGCAGTGGTCCCTGACTGTGCTTCCTGCAGTGAGGGTGTTGACTGCAGTTGGCTCCTCACAGGGTCTCTAATGAGCAGCTCTGGGGGAGGGCAGGCAGCACCCTGATAATTCACACCATTGCCTCCAGTGCTTTTAATTAGTGCTAAGACACTTCCTGCAATATGGCACTAATTACACATCCCTCAGAAACAAGTATTTGGCTTATTGCAGCCCTGCACCTACGAGGCTATAAATGAGTGTTGCCTCCTTCTGCTCAGAGAAAGCCTGTCCCTCATGGTCAAAGCACATGAGCACCAAGCATCTCATCAGAGGAGATGTCAAGGAATGAGGGTGCAAGCCCTCTCCGAGCTGCCCGAAGGTCAACAACAACTTGCAAGCCTGCAGCCTCAGGACTGTTCCCACAACCCTTCACCCCCCCTGGGACCCCTCAAAACAGGTCCACACCACCCCCCACCTCAGGCACCAGAACCAAATCCAACTCAAGAAAGATCCTGTGTCCATAGCAGGGTCTTCCTGGGGGATCCCACTCTCATCAGTCTGTGTGCTGGCTGCCTCCTGCCAAGCACCCCAGCCCCAGAAACTGCTTTACCTGTTCTCTACCCCTGAGCCTATGTCCCAGAGACCTACTCCCCAGCCCTCACGTCAGTGGCCACTGCCACCTGCTGCTGGCGTGGCTTCACAGAGGCCCTGCATCACCCTACACCCCGCCCTTGAGCGCACTGGCTCCCCTCTCCCTGCCCACCTACCCTCTGGGACATCTTAGAGCCAGACAAGGTAACTAGACTCCATCTAGCACTGTCTGTAGGCCCTGCCCAGGGACGCCACTAGAAGACAAGGCTGCTACCCTAACTCAGAACCTTTGTACTCAACGTAGCATTACACGGAGGCATCTTCTAATTTGTCTCCCATTTCAATATAACCCCCCAGTTCGTCCTATAGATCACTGACCAATTAATGATCTTAGGGACCAAGTCAGATCTCAGCTCCTTACTGAGATAAAGGACACACTCTACACTGGGACGTTCTGGCGCCAGTGAGTTAGGACTCTGCATTTCCTGATTCAGGAGGCTGGAATAGTCATAGGTGCAGCCAGGTGCCCTCACTCGCCATGCTGAGCAGGGGCGGCAGTTCTGAGAGGCAGGAGGGGGATGCGGGGTGGGGGACAAACAGGCCACAGAGGCAGAAGTAGAGGCCAGGGTCTGAGAGCGCCCTGAGAGGGTCTCGGGGTGGCTGCGCTGTTTTCCGAGCGCCCGCTTCGTTTCCGCTTCTCTATCTGCTCAAGTGCTCCTGGGTCATCGGAGATCCCCAGTACCCTTCTGATGGCTCCCTTTTCATTCAGCTTTCTATAACTTTTAACCAAACAAGTCCTTTCCTGTTTCAAGGCACTTAATAATGTATTCTCTAAATGGAATTTAACTATAGTTGTTTCACAAGAAATGCAGTTGTGAACCTCAGAATACTGAAATGCATCGTGTCACTTTCCGTACACACTTCTGCTAACCAGACGCCCCAGCACATAGGTCACACTTAGGTGACACCAACACAAGTCTGACACATCACTTATTCACATACAAATATGGTGTCCCCTAAACACTTGGAAATCTGCGAATAAACCCTCCGTGGATTTTTGTGAGAAAATGCATTTGATTTGTGCCATCAGATCAGCACCACCAGGGTGGATGATACAAAGGTCAGGTTTCAACAGCCAGGATTTGTTATCACAGGCTCAGAACTCATGGGAGTCGGGGAGGCATCCACAAAGATGCAGTTAAGGCCATACACCGCTTCCAATTCCTAACTGGTTAGTCTGGAGCAGTCTTCCCTACATTGCAAAGATTGGGTGAGATTAATGAGTTCATATGTGAAAAATGTCTCAGATCCCCATGATGAAATGTGGCAAATAAATAAAACATGTTGTTCTTCACATTGTGAATTTTTAGAGGAAAGCTGGGTTTGAGAAGCAGATTCGCATCCCTCCCCTAAGATCTGGAGTGGTTTCCCCTAAAGCTGCCCACAGGTAGGGAGAGTGGAGAGGTGTGGGAAGGGAAAAAGGTGGGTTGGAGTGAGGTTCCCAGACTGGGTGGATGGCAGCCTTTCCTGCATCTGGCCAGAGGCCAGTCATTAAGAGCAAAGAGTAAAGATTAATTCCTATGCTTGTATTATATCCACATATAAAATTTGGCCCTGTAACCAAAGACCAGTGCCAAAATGTTTTTAGCTCATTTAAATTTTTGTATTTATTTTAATTAAGCACTAGCAGAATGCCATTTGCAGTGGCATATTGAATACCTTTGTAATTAACAATGCCAATCCAGAGAGATAGGCTGCCTCCACATTCTTTTAATTAACTGAAATAGTTCACGGACAGAATCAGTGACGATTTCTTTATGGATGCAGAATGTGGGAGCTAGGGAATGTGCCCTTCGTGGGCAATAAGTATAATTTTTAAAAATTGAAGGCTCTATCAGAATATATTTCTGGGTTTATAGTCATGATAAGAAAGCTTAGCAGATGTGGGGCCGGCCCGGTGGCGCACTGCTACAGTGCACCGCTTGGGAGCGCGGCGGCAAAACCACCGAGGGTTCGGATCCCACATACAGACCTGCCGCTCACTGGCTGAGCGAGGTGCAGGCGCAGCACCGAGGGTTGCGATCCCGTTGCCGGTCCCGGTCCGGTACGGGCGTGACACTGAGGGATGGGATCCGTTGCCGGTCATGAAAAAAAGACAAAAAGGAAAAAAAAAAAAAAAAAAGCTTAGCAGATGTGATGCATTAAATATTTTGAGCTAAAAAAAAATTCCATTTGATATGGAAATAAGGTAGAAGTTCTAATTTGCTTGGATGGGGTAAATGATAGTAACGATTCAACCTAGGAAGAGTCACACGGAACCCAATAGCCTCTCAAAATCCAAAATTCTGGTCCCAGCTCTCTTTTCAGGGCTTCTCGTAATTAGACAGGAGCGTGTTATAGTCCCCAGTCCTCTTTCCTTTGTGTTGCCGCTGTTTCCTGTTCTCTAGCAATCCCCAAAACCTCCCAACATTTAAAAATATATGAAGAAAATGTGCATTTTTTTCTTGATGTGTTGAGCTGGAATTAACCCTCCTACATTTGTCAGGTGCTGTTTTCCTTGAGTCCAAAGTGAGGATCCATGAATTTGGACTGATGCTAATGCAGCTTCGCCACTCAACTGGAGACATTAAGCCTGGCATCAACACTACTCGTGGGCTCAAGGACACTTGCAATGAGTTTGTGCCAGCATGGGGTGCCTCGATGGCAGCAGGACTTTGCCTTTCCCTTGAGAGAGAACCCACTCCCCCACCCAGCCCACTGCAGCACTGCCACACTGCCACTTAGCTCTGAAGGACAGTGGTTACGACCTCACTGAATATCTTCAGCTGCTGCTGAACACAATGAAGCCAAACACTCAGTTGCTAAATGCATCCTCCCAGCAAACACCACAGGAGAGCACGTGTGCCCGTGCTTTTCCTGCGTGAGAAGCCACTGCTGGCGCCTAAGGGGTGGGGTGCTTTCACTCATACCCTCTTGTACGACATGGAAACTCTTGAGATTCAGCAAAATTTATTTTTCATTTGCTGAGTTGAACAACCTCTTCTTTCTTTCTGTTATGCACTGCAACTCTGAACCGAATTTTCACAAATGCAAACTGCCAAGTGAAATCCCTTCAATATTAAATTTTGCTACCATCGTAAGAAAGGGGAATCATTTGCTATGCTAAGGAAATGAAATATATTTAAATTGAATAGCCTCATGAATATGCTAACAAGTTCTGAACAATACAGTAATAATAACAGATCTTGTCTTCACGCGGCCTCTTCTCCCCATAAAGATTGACAGCACTCGTGTGGGGTTGCGGGGGGATGAAACCATCTCTCCGTATGCAACAGGCTGCAGGTACCCCCAATATGTCCACTCGGGCTCAAAACATAAAAGGACTGAGGCTTTGCCTTTGGAAATCCTTTCACTGTTTCAGAGGCTCTTCCATGGGGCTCTTCCCTTGGTCTCATCCCATTATCACAGCTCTGGGAGCAGCCCCCGTGTCTGCCAGGGTCAGGCAGAGGTGGAGATGGTACAGGGGAGACATTCACATGCTTTCCTTGCCATGGAGAGACGGGGTCTTGGCTCAGCTCAGAAGCCAAAGCAGTTTCCTCTGGACCACTCCAAGGGCATACCTCACCCACCCCAGTCTCCCTGCCCTGATCCAGCCAGTCCTCACCCAGAGGGAGGGGCCCTCCGCAGCGCTGAAATCAGTGCTGAGGGAAGTCCATGCGGCCGAAGGGGCAGGTTCATAGGCAATAAAGCACAAAGATGACTCAGCTCCAAAGAAGGGGGGGGGGGGGGTAGGCGGGAGTTGCTAAACTTCAGGCATGTTCTAGGCTTATCCTGAGCATCTCCTGGTGTGACTTTACAGGGATGAGGGCCCACATGGAGAGGGGGAGGAAGGGCTGAAGGCCAGAAGCAGCCCTTCCAGGAATGACCCCCATAGGGCCTTTGAAGCTCACTGCAACAGTCCTTAATAGTGTCCCAGGGTAAGGTGTACAGTCTCTCTTAAATGAAAAAGTGTGTAGGATGAATGAGTGAGTATCTGTTGTATAGATGTCCTGACAGCCTCTTTGTGGCTCATTTCCTAACGGAGATTCAAGCAAGTCCTCAACTTCTGGCTCCTCCCACAGAAGTTATTCATCCCTATGATGAAAACCCACTTGCTCACTGCTAACTCTAAGATGCGCAAACCATTGAACATCTGCTCCCTGACTACACCCAGCTCCAAAAGAGGGGTGCTCCCTCCTCTGTCTCAGCCTGAGAAGGAGACCCGGTGTCTGTACTTAGCATCCCTGGGCTGGTAGAAACCATCAGGTGCTTCAGAACAGCCCCTGCCCAAGAGAGAAAGCAGCTTTCCCACACGAACCACCAGTACAGTCCTACGGTGGGAATTTGGAAGCAGATTACTTCATTTTTCTATTCAGGAAAAGAAGAGAAAACCAATTGAACGAGTCTGTAAGCAATAGAGAAGGCATTTTGTGGTATGACCTGTAAGTTAGCTTGTCCATTGTTTCATCTCAAACAGTTCATAAATGACTGTTGGGAGATAATGTGACATCGAGATACAGGGAGAGAAAGAGAGAGGCAGATACGTGGATATATAGCAGTATTCCTGGAGGCGTCCATGTCATTTCGGTACTTCTACCACAGAGAAGGTGCAGGTCCAAAACCTGGCGTCTGGTAGTGGGAGGACACAGGGTGCAGGACTGAGCCCACCATCTACAAGGGTAGAAAGACAGAGGGCTGTGAGGCTGACATCCCACCTCTAGGATGGCAGAATGACCCTGTCTCATGGCAGGAATCCTCTCATCCTCAGCCCATTCGGTTCCAGGGACTGCCCTGTCAGATAAAAGCCACAGACGCAGAGCCTGGCTCCCCTGTGGCCCAGCACTGGCTCGTGTCTGACAAAGCCGGCCTGTCTGGGAGCCACTTCTCTGGGACAAGCCTACTGCAGCCCAGCTGGTGTGCCTACCTACTCTTTCTGCTTCACCAGGGACCCAATTAGCATCTGGGCCCACCATGGCAAATGATGGACACAGATGAATGGCTTTCCCTGGCAGTGGGGGTGTGCTGGGCACGTGGTGGGCCTGCCTCACGCAAGAGCCTCGGTCAGG
Source organism: Galeopterus variegatus (assembly GCF_000696425.1). Taxonomy (NCBI): domain Eukaryota; kingdom Metazoa; phylum Chordata; class Mammalia; order Dermoptera; family Cynocephalidae; genus Galeopterus; species Galeopterus variegatus. The sequence goes on from NW_007726931.1 coordinate 235,464, forward strand.
CTATGCAGACCCCCCGCAAGGCAGCCCATGTGATGACCCAGTGTTGGGAAAATAGAATAATTTAATCAGGCCCTCTTGCCTTAGGTCTGGTTGGGGGTGGTGCAGCACATTCGTTGTAAGCAAGTTGTGTGTGGGTGGAGTTAGTGCACATGTGCGGCACCACCACTTGGCTGGCATTTACTGCCTTGGGCATCCACCCCACGCAGCCATGCTCTTCAACCACAGCTCCAAGGACCTTTTTGCCAGTTACCTAGCTCATAGACCTGCATGTGAAGGGTTTGTGACCCAGTCTGGACAATGGGTTTGAGGGGTCTGTGACCTCCAGACCCAGCCCTAGCTCGACACCAAGGCCTGCCCCTCTTCCTGTGCACACTCTATGCCTGATTGGTGCCCCTCCTTAGGTCTGGTCTAGAGTCGCCATTAACAAGCTAGCATGAGTGTGCCAGGGTCGCTGGGACAATGGCAGAAAGCAAACCGGACCCCTTGCCGAGCTTGCCAGTAAAGGGCAGCCATGTGGTGCTGTCAGCCCTGGACATCTGTTTGGCATCAGGTTAAGAGGTAACTTTTGCAAACTGAGAAGCAGGCACTCCTTGCCTTTTTGTTTAAAAATAAATAGACAAAATCATTCATATGCCACATTTCATCCAAATGTCAACCTTTGGACACTTACATTTTGAAAGATGAAATTTTTTTAGGAGGCCCAGAGTTCATTCTGAAGGGCAGTTCCCACCGTGGCATTCTAGGGCTGCAGCAGGATCCAAAAAGGGCCTGAGATCCTGACTTTAGCTGCCTGTCATCCACCTCCCGCTCGTTCCCCTTCCTACTCAGCCCACGTGGTCTGTTGGAGGGACCTAGGAATCATTCTGACCTTGCACAGCAGGACACCAGGGCCACTTGTGGAGTTACCTGTGTGATGTTTCTGGAATCTGGCTTGGCCATCTGTGAAAAGCAGATAACGATGCCTCCTGCCTACTTGCCTACGGGCACAGCATGAGAGTTAATGAGCCACTTGTCCTGCTCAGAAAAGTGCCCACATGGCACACTGCTCCCAAGCTTTGGACGAAAAGGCTTTCTTTTGTTAGAGGGAGCTGCTGAGGTTTTGTGGGGGGATAAAATGACATCCTGACTCATGTTTTCTGGTCTTGGAAAAAATAACAAGTTTAGGGCAATATCTCCAGTTTTGCAAGATGTTTTTAAAACCTGCTGCAATGTTGTGACAAACGTTAAAAAGATGTCACCTGTTTTATTTCTTACACAAACAAATCTCTCTGGCTTTATTGAATAGTCTCCAGCTGAGTGTGTATTTTTGACTGTTGCTATCAATAACCACTCATCATATCAACATCATCTTATACAAAAGCAGAGTTTGCTTCAGTATTAATATTGACCAAGAAAAGGGCTGCTGCTTTTATCTTATCTCCTTTGCGTTAAAACATTTTACGTAAATGAGGCTCAGCTGTAAGCAATTGGGGATAACAATTTACATTTCACAGCCCATATCCGAGCTTCCTTAAACATAGGGTCTTCTCAGATCCCACTGATGGTCTACGTAATCATAACCCCAGCAAGCACAAGGACAGCATTGGGTTCTGTTCGTCCCAGGATTCTGAGGCTGAGACATGAGATCGTGGACTGTTGAGGGTCTTTACCATACATTCTGCAAGTGGTGCATCCTGTGCCCAAGGAGACATCCAAGGCATTATTAGTTCCTTGGCGGCTCCAGGTCAACATACCCCTAGGAGACAGGCGGGACCCCACAGCTGGTCTCCAGCCTGCCCCTGGGGAGAGGTCGGGAAATTTCCCTGGAGTGAATAGAGAATCTGGGAGGAGCCTTGATTCCTCATGACTTCTGAGAGAAGCTGAACCTGTATTGAGGTTGCGTTGGAATCAATTTGGGTCTAGTACGGGCCGTATTGAAACTACAAGCCCATCAAGGGAAGGAAGTAAGGGGTATCTGGTAGATGATAATCCCAAACTGGCAAAACAAGCAAAGAACATTTGAATGCAGGGAAAACTCAATTGTGCATGACTGTACTTCACTTGCCCCTCAGGCAATGCCCACAAAGTTTCTCCCATACACCTCTGCTGTTACCTGCAGTGGGGTATCGAGAAGCTGGTGCCAGAAACAGAGTGAAGGACAATCTCAACTCTGGAAAGGTGTAAAATCAATACACTAGAAAACAGAATATGTCAGGAGCCATCAATTCATGAAGTACAGCCAGGAATTTTTTTCTTCCTCCAAGTCTCAAAAGTGACCTGAACTTTTGTTTAGGTTTGGTTTTTAGCTTTTTTTAACTTTATTTTTGTGAGTGCAATTGCTTACAAAAAATAGCTGTTGTTATTTCCTTGTCTATATCTATGCCCCTTTATAATATGTACTTTCAACTTCTTTTATCAAGAGATGGACAGCCTTGGTGAATTTCTTTGGCCAGTAGAATGTGGCAGAAGTGGCGGTGTGCAGTGCAACCCAGTACTGGGTCATAGTGTCTATGATCCAGACACTATGTATGTGAAACACTATGTAAACAAGCCTGCAGTTGCCTGGCAAAGTATGCGAGGCCATGTGGATTATTTCAGTCCTGATGACATCACCTCCTTTATATTCCCACTGCTAAAGTAATTTCCCAAATTATATGGAAATAATGGTAGCTTCTGATGGGACACCAGAGTGGGAACCTCTTGTTTTACTGAAAATATAGCTTAGTACATGCACAGTGTCTGTGGTAGGCTGAGAGGCTAGAACCCTCTCTCTGTTCTTCAGGGCTTCCCTGCTCTCCAATAAGTAAGACCTTCATTAAGCTGCAATGCTGGGATCTCCAGAGAAGAGTATCCCACCTGTACCAGGGTGTTCCTGAGGGCTGTGATCCCACTGGGTCTCTTCTGAGCTGGAATCATCTGAGATGGTTCCAGCCCATGTTGATGAGGGAGGGGTGTCATGACATTGGATGGAGTCCAGAGAAGCAACAAGTAGGTTGCAAAGCAATCCTGCCAGAGGCTTAATAACCCCACTTTGACCGGGATAGTAAAATCAAACATCTGCCAAACTCTGAAGAGTTCGTAAAACACTTTCTCAAAAATGCTCTTTGATACTATTGGCGACCCTCAATGTAGGTGTGATTATAATAAATTCCATTTTAAAGATAAGAAAATGGAATCTTAGCTTGGTCAAGCAACTTTCTCACAGAAAGAAAGATGCAGAGCTGGGGCCTGTGCATCCTCTGCCTGCAAACATAGCAGTTTTTCTCACACACCACTGAGCTGAGAGTAGGTTTCCCATTGAGACATTCTTGAGTCAAACTGCCACAAGCCAAGAGTGAGGAACAGCCAGTGTTCTGCATACCCAGAGGACAAGCCCCCCGAGAAGTTGAGAAACAAAGGTGTTGGCAGAGGTGGACGCACAGTGGTTAAGAGATGGTAGAGAGCAGCTCATAGACTTGAAAGGTGGGGCCTCTTCAAGGCTCTTTTCCAGCTGCATTGTGATGCGCTTGATTTGGCAGATTTCCTTGGCAAGACAAAGTCGTTTCTATCCATCCCTATGGCCACAAAAATCTAAACAACCCCTGTCCCCTCAGTGGTCTGCAGGTCACCTATCTGCATCCAGCATGCACCTGCCATTGTATGTTTCAAAGCATTAGCTTCCTTTCTTTTTTTTTTTTTTTTCTTTTTCCTAAAAGATGACCGGTAAGGGGATCTTAACACTTGACTTGGTGTTGTCAGCACCACGCTTCCCCAAGCAAGCTAACCGGCCATCCATATATAGGGATCTGAACCCGTGGCCTTGGTGTTATCAGCACTGCACTCTCTCAAGTGAGCCATGGGCCAGCCCCAAAGCATTAGCTTTCTGAACTCCATTCTTTGGTGCTTAATAAAACAGCATCTTCCTCAAATCTTTTTTTCAACTTTCAAGCTAAACAGGAGGGAAAATGTAGTCACAGAACAATTGAGAATTATACCTCTTTCGTTTCCCATGAGTTGATATTATAAAGATTTAAAATGCTTTTGCAGGTTCTCACTCAGGTGTTGGTCCAACACCTGAAGGCTGGAGAACAGTGCTGGCATTTTACTCCTCAAGTGCTGTTGTTTCTTTTCGTGAAAGTCCCAGGCTGTCACAGTGCACTTGTTTCAGGACTCCGAGAAAGATTTCAGCCATGCTGCCATCAAAGGGATCTGAGTTCTGGGATCACCAAATTCTATCTGCTTACTTCGATCCAGAGGGAGCTGATATCAGGAGCCCTGTCTTCACCTTCTCTGTGAGCACAAGGACCTTTATTTCTTCCAGCACACATGGCATCTAAAGAGGATACTACATGTGCCTGTTTGCACCTGGATCTTTGAACTCTGCCTCTGTAGAGGAAATTAACTATCTCACCAACTACCATGGTTACCTGGTACAGCTACTCTGCTCTGCACTCAAGAATCCTCAGAAGAATCAGCCTGTCTGAATCATTCCAACATCTGTAAGCCTAAAACCTCTTCCCCATAAAACAAAACCAGAATCCTTTACTCCCATGTATTTTGAGTGAATTCTACTTTTAGAATCAATATTCTCAATCCTCACACTGCTTCTGAAGGGGTAGCTCGCCAAGCAGAACCTAAACATTCGTGTTCAGGTTCCTCCCGCCTGCTAACACGGACTGCTAACCTCGCTGAAGTTAGCAGAGGTTCCCCTCCGTCCGCTCCCATCTCTTATTCATGCCTCCCTTCCCCACAGGCCCTAAGTGCTTTAGCAGACATATGTTACTTTCAAAGAGTGTTAATGGTGCCTGTCAGCTCAGAGGCCAGCCTTGTTCAGTGTCCCAGAGTGGGATGACGTGGGAGTCACACTCACCCCACCCCCGAGTGACACGGGGTCTCACACCCTCCAGCCCTCTCTGGCTCGAGCACTATGAGAGCAAGGGCAGGACCCACTCTTCCTCTTGTAGCCTGGCCTTGTGCCATGCCTAGCTCAGAGCAGGTTTTCAAAAACATTTTTGAATTGTGCCTGAACCAAGCAGCCCTACCCAGAACGTTTTTGCAGATTCAAGGAGCTTGGGAGGCCTCTATGGGCACCAGCAAGTTGAGCGTGCAGAGGGTGTGCAGAGAGAACACGAGGAGGACAGATGTGCCACACCCCCCAGCACAGCTCGTCCTGCTGCTACTGCTAAGTGCACCCTGGGAGCTCATGGCTGCCGCCCTGGAGAGGCAAGAACCTCACAGTGGGAACAGCTCCAGACCTGTGCCTCTGGAAATGGAAATCTTATCATTCCATGGCAGTTCAGACTGTTCGAGCTTTGGGAAATCAGCCATTGCAGGTACATGCCAGAGAAGCAGGTAAAACAAAATAGTAGTTTTAGTAACAAAGTCAAATAATGCTCAGAGTTGGAAGAACCCAGCAGTAGCTGAATACCTTTAATATTTTTTCCTTGACCCAGACCCGTGCTAGAAACTGAATGTTTGTTCAGGTTGCTATAACAAAATTTCATGTCTAGGTGGTTTATAAATCACAGAAATTTATTTCTCACATTTCTGGAGGCTGGAAGTCCAAAATCAAGGTGTCTTCACATTCTGAGTCTGATGAGAACTTCTTGGTTCATAGAAGGCACCTTCTTGCTGCATCCTCACATGGGTGAAGAGGTGAGAGAGTTTCCTGGGGTCCCTTTCATAAGGGCACTAATCCCATTCATAGGACTCTGACCCCATGTTCTAATCACCTCCCAAAGGCCCACCTCCTAATACCATCATGGTTAGATTTTCAAGATATGGATTTTGGAGGGGAGGGAACATAAACATTCATTCTATAGCAGGAGGTGATTAGGATAACGAAAAGAGAAGAGCTCTAGAGAAAGCCTCAGTCTTCTTAGGAAATACCTCAGTAATCCTGGACAGAATGCTGGTGGAAATACGGATAGTAAAGGCCATTCTGATGGGGTCTCACACAGAAATGAGAAACACATTATTGGAAAACGAAAAAGGTTATTCTTGTTATAAAGTGACAAAGAACTTGGCTGAATTGAGTTCATATTCTAGTGTTTTGTGATAAGCAAAACTTGCAACTGATGGAATTGGACACTTAGTTGAAGCTGTTTTTTTTTTTTTTTTGTTACCGGTAAGGGGATTTTGGCTTGGTGTCGCCCGCACCGCGCTCAGCCAGTGAGCGCACTGGCCATCCCTATACAGGATCCGAACCGAGTGAGCCACGGGGTCGGCCCAGTTGAAGCTGTTTCTAAGCATAGTGTTGAAGGCGACGAACGGCTTCTCCTGACTGCTTACTAGTAAAATGGAAGAAGAGAGAAATGACAAAGACAGAAGTGTCCATCTAAAGGGAAGCAGAACTTAGAGACCTGGGAAATTCTCAGCCTACCCACACTGGAAAGAACAAGAAAGCGTGTTCAATGCTCCTGCCATGTCACGTGATTATGACTCACGGCTACATAGGACTGAGAGGAATTTGATAAAAGGGAATCTGTCTCTCCTCGCCCAGAAGTTCCAGTTAACAAAGTCCTAGAGTAATTCTGCTATAGGTTGGTTTCCTCAGAAATGTTTACATAGTAGTGATTTAAAGGTAGCATGTGAACAGTAATCCGAGTGGTGTGACCAAGTGACCATTGCATAAGGAGATTAGCCATTTCCACAGAAGCCAGGACCTATTCTCAAAGACAATGTAAGAATGACCCTAAAGGCAACTCAGGGATCTCAGGGCAGCCCCTCCCATCACAAGAGTGTAAGGGCTGGGGGTGGGGCATAGTGGTTCCAAAGGTGAGGCCACCAGCACCTGTGGAAACTTCTGAGCATTCTGTCCAGAGTCGCCTCATACTGCAGGCTCCAGCTCTGCAGCAGGCTCAGGCGTGGCTCTGTCAGGACCTGGTGCAACACAGGTCCCAGTGCCCTCCCGTGGGCACAAGCAGCAGATTTGGGTGGCATCCAGAACAGAAGGGCCAGGGCATGGCTGCCTCCACCTAGATTTCAAAGGGTTGAGCTACCACAGACAGCCCCTCAGACACCCTTCATTTTGGCAATGCCCAGGGAAACCATGGAGGGGGCCTCCCAAAGCGTGGGGGTGGGCTGCTGCCTGAAGCTGTGGGGGCCTAACCCCTGCGCAGCAGAGCCCAGGGTGTCTGGGAGGCAGCACTGCAGCCTCAGTAGGTCCCAGAGGATTATCCTCAGACTGTAAGGTTTAATGTTGTTTAACCTACACTTAGCACTTACCTGGAGCCTGTCATTTCTTCTCTTCTCTGTTTCTCTCTTTTGGAATGGGAATATCTACACTATGCCTGTTTGATGATTGTATTTTGGAAGCGCATAATTTGTTTAATTTTACAGCTTCACAGCTGGAGAGCAATTTGTTTCAGGGTGAATCATACCTTGGGTCTCATCGATCTTTTATTTAGATCATATTTAGATGATATGTTGGACTTTGAACTTTTGAGTTTATGCTGGAATGAACTGAGATTTTTGCAGCTGTTGAGATGGAAAGAATGTACTTTGCATGTGAGAAAAACATGGATTTTGGAGGGCCAGGGTGAAATGCTGTAGATGGAATGTTTATATCCTTCCAAAATTTATATGTTGAAACCTAATCCCCAATGAGGTTATATATTTGGAGGCAGGGCCTTTGGGAGATGATTAGGATACTAGGGCAAAAGCTTTCCTGAATGGATTGAAGCCTTTATGAGAAGAGACATGGAAAAGAGCTCAATTCTCTCACCCTCTCTCCCTCTCTCACTTCCCCTCTTTCTCTCTCTCTCCCCAGTTCTCTCTCTGCTTTCTACCATGTGAAGACAGAGAAAAGACGGCCATCTATGAATGAAAAAATAGGCCCTCAGCAGACACTGAATCTGCTGGTGACTCGATCTTGAACTTCCCAGCCTCCAGAACTGTAAAAAAATACGTTTCTGTTGTGTATCATTCACACAGTTTACACCGTTTTGTGATAGCAGCCTGAATGGGCTAACACAACCTGTGATTACAATATCATGTTACATTTTAAAGAGTGTTTGTTTCCTTTAATATCACTCCTGGGATAATTATATTGATCATTGAAAAAAAACAAGATTAGAAACAGTAAATAACACCGTGTTAGTCCTGCCAACCGCTGTGTTCTCACACGGCTGACAAGCAATGAAACCCCAAACAGCTAGGTGCCCTCTGGTCTCAAGTTCTTTATCAATAAACAGGGACCCTGACATGTGGTCATCTTACCCTATAGCACTTTTATGAAGATCAAATGAGATGACAGATGAATGATGCTTTGATGACAATAAGGAGCCAAAACATGACTTTATTACCAAGAGCAGAGAAGCTCTTCCAATCAACTACAGTCCACACTATTGTGCACTTGTAGACAGTATCAGGACATCTTGATGCTGCCTTGTGCCTGGGATGGGAGGGGATGGGTGGTGACAGTGGTGACCCCTCCAGTTTCTGCAAAGGAGAGCTAGACAAAATACCAGGAATCACCTCATCCCAATTAATTGAAGTTTTAACTAGTAGCAGTTAGGAAATAAATACAATGTCTATATAATTTGTCAAGTACAGCACTGAGTGTAATCAAATTGGAATTAAAGTAAGGTTCATAAACCTTATTTAATAGGATGCTTAAGAACTAGAATTGTAAATTAGAGCCCGAGATTTGCTCGCTGGAAAAACACAACTTCTTAATAATAATAATAATGCCAATAATGAATATGCATTGAGCTCCTGTTACAAGACCAGGCCCTGGGCCAGATGCTCTATGTTACACCTAGATTTTGACTACATAACAGACACACTGATGTTGGTGGCAAGCACTTTGATTTATGATTTTTAAGGTAGCCAAATTCAAAATAGGTGCTGATTAATATCTCTGTTTTTCTTGTCTAAATGTACAGAAGTGTGTGTTGTATCATATCAATAAATTGCATTAGTATGCTAAATATATTAACAAATCCATGCTTTTGGGAAACTTCACACTTACCATGTTTCCTGCTTTCATCCAAGAAAAGAGAGTCCAGGGTAGCATTGCTAAGACCCCTTTGGTGGCCCCTACTCACTCTCCCACCAAACTCTTCCTTCACACGTAAGTACCTGGAGCTTCTAAACACCTTCTTCTCCAGCCTCCCCTCTTCTGGGGATGCTCTTTTTTATGTCCCCTCTCTATGACCTCACACAAAACTTAAGTCTCCCCTGGCTCACAACCATAGAAACCCAACTAAAGCTTTGACAGCTGTGAACGGTTCTCACCAGCCAAGCCGATTAACAGCACCACTCGCAGAAGCATCTGCTCTTTAATGCAGGCCTCTCGGCTTGGTGCTCCCCCTTGAACTCATTTCTTCGACTTAGATATTTGCTAAGTCCACAGAACATTCTGAAGAGACCAACTCTGGAAAGGTAGAGAAACCTGAACAGTTACAGGGAAACAAAGGTGACTTGGGGAGCACTGGAGACCTGCTCGTGCCCCTCCAGGTGCACCGCATATGGGACCGCCCTGTGTACAACATGCGCCTGTTGCAGGATGGGTGTTCTGACGAGCTGGGATGAAAAGAGGGCTCTGCCCACAATAGATTTACCCGGCTATGCTAAAGTAGTCTGAATAGCACATGCACCTAAACAGCGCTGGCTTCCCAGACTGGCTTTCCCCTGTACCCCTGCAGTAAGCAAGAGTGGGCGGTCCCTAGAGTAAGCACAGCCCCCCTGCCCCCTGCTAAAGCAGCCCCCGCCTGGGCCCTCCTTCCCACGGTTGTCCTATGGGCGTGGAAACATGGATAGAAGCGATGGCAGCACTCTCACGAGGTCCTGAGTGAGGGGCAGGCCAGGGACCTAAACCACCTCTCCTGACTCCTCCCGTGCTCACGTATTTCATTTGGTTACGAATCACTGCGACGTAGCACTGAGAGACATTTGATCAAAGGGGATCAATCTTCATCCTCACCCAAAGGTTCCGGTTAACAAGGTCCTAGAATACTGTTGTGATAGGTTTGTTTCCTCAGAAAATTTTACATAATGATTTAAAGATAGCATGTGAACAGTAATCTGAGTTTTTGTTAAAGTAAAAAAAATATCATTTTTAAAGTAAAATTCATTTTTAAGGTAAGCTAAAAATTATTTTCTTGGTTTTTTTTACTATAAAGTAAATGACATGAAATTTTATATTACGAGGCACAAAAACAAACAATTATTCTAAAAGCCCAAATTAGGGATGGAGAGAAGAAAAAAATAGAAATTCAGATAAATATGAAATATGAACTTTTATGGTATATCTATTTTGGATGGCAGAATAAATGTCAATGTTATAGAAACATCGACTGACAGTTTATTTGATTTGAAAAGCATACAGCTTTCAGCCACATAATGAAAACCAAACTTAGACTAGTCAGGAATGTTCCAGGCTTGTAGCAAAGCTGTGGAGGTGGATGCTGTGATGCCGTGTTTGGGGCCAACACACCCATCACCCAGTTGCTGGGATGTCACTGCTGACGACTTGCAGGTGTGATCTCAAGGCGCTGGGGGTTGAATATGCAGAGGATGACTCTGCAAAATGTGTTGAAGTCCTAATCTTCAGCACCGCAGCAACGCTGTTTGGAAATAGGGTGATTGCAGACGTAATTAGCGTAGATGAAGTTCTTAGGGTGGGCCCTAATCCAATTTGACTGGTGTCCTTATTAAAAAGAAATGTGGAGACAGACACACACAGAGGGAAGACAGACACAGAGACAGACGTACGCAGAGGGAAGATGACGTGTAGAGACACGGGAGAGGACGGCACCTGCAAGCCGAGCTGAGAGGCCTGGAGCAGAGTCTCCCTCACAGCCTCAGAAGGAACCCACCCTGCGACACCTTGATATTGGACATCCAGCCTCCAGAACTGTGACAAAATGCACTGCTGTTCTGTAAGCCCCCGGTCTGAGGCTCTGTGTCCCCACAGCTCTGGCTGAGGAATGCACTGGGCATTGCTCTTGGCCACAGAGAACAGCTGCTTTGCCCAAGGTTAGCGCCCCCAGGGCACTAACCCACCTCCATCAGTGACACTCACAGGGTTCTCCAAGGCTGGGGCTTCCCTGGGCCCCACAGCATCCTGTTTGTGAGAGGGTGTCACCCTCCACTCGTTTCAGTGCCCTCATGTCCTTAAGGACTCACTCCCCCGTGCAGACCACAGAATTGCAGATAACTCTGTGTCCCCACAGCTCTGGCTGAGGAATGCACTGGGCATTGCTCTTGGCCACAGAGAACGGCTGCTTTGCCCAAGGTTAGCGCCCCCAGGGCACTAACCCACCTCCATCAGTGACACTCACAGGGTTCTCCAGGGCTGGGGCTTCCCTGGGCCCCACAGCATCCTGTTTGTGAGAAGGTGTCACCCTCCACTCGTTTCAGTGCCCTCATGTCCTTAAGGACTCACTCCCCCATGCAGACCACAGAATTGCAGATAATTTTCCCCCAGGGTCTGCTTCCTGGGGAAACGCTGTGACAGTTGTCAAACCACAACCACATCATTGTGGGTACTGGGCTCTATTGAGAGTCATTTTTACAAGACTGTGTAGACACAACTGCCCTGGAGTGAAACTACAAAATAATGGGACTGAAGCTACAGAGGAAGAGTCCCAAGGCTGCTGGGACATCCTCTGATGTCTGAGCCCTGGAGGGTTTGGCCGGTGACTGGTGGCCCAAGGACAGCCGTGAGTCAGCAGCTCAAGGAACCGGGAAATGAAGGACCAATATTTCTGGCAGCTGATGGGGAGGGAGGAGCCGGCCACGCACGAAGGGTGTCTTCTCATTAGTGGACGTTCTGCAGGGAGGGACGGAGGCTCACCCTGGCTCTAGCATCTCATCAGAACGCAGGGGAAGCACAACCCGACCAACGCCTGCCACCCTGGGGGCCTCCTCAGAGCCCCCAGGACGTGCTCCCCTCCGTGGCTTCAGCAGAGGGGCTCTCGGAGCCTTTTGCTCGCCTGCCCCTCGCTCTGTTCCCACAGTCTGCAGAGCAGCGTGGAGTCATTCTCTGTATCCTCACGCTGAGGGCCAGGGTCCTGGGGATAGGGGAAGGGGCGGCCAGGAGGATGCAGGAGGGACAGCAGAGAGCAGCCCCGGGGCCAGCCCAGCCTCTCCACACTCTTCTCCCCACACTGGGTCCCCTTGATCCAAGCTCTCTGGTCTCCGGTTCTAAGACCAACGTAGAGAGAAGGAACTTACACAAAGAGGTGCGAAAGGCCGGCCGCCACAGTGACAGTGACGGTTTTCTCAGGGTGGTAACATCGCAAGTGGTCCTACATTTTTAAGCAATATTTATTAAAACTATTTCTGACATTTTTGTTCTCAGCAAGCATGAATCCACTATGTAATCAGAAAAGCAGAAGAAAGGTGTGTTTATCTGGGGGAGATGAAAGCATTTGGGGAGCTCCCAGGCCACACTTCAGTCACTGCATGGAGGCAGCTATTGGACACCTCGGTGCTGTATTCCAGGAAAGTGGGGTTTGCCTCCCAAGCCTGCCTCCCACTCACAGGGAGGGTGGGAGGCAGGTCTGAAGGGGGCCGGGGTGAGGCTCTGCTCCGATGCTTTAGGGTCACCCAGCAGGTAGGGGGTGCTCCACAGACCGAGCTTCCAGACAGGAGGCGTGCCTGGTGTCAGGTGGAGGCAGCGCACCAAAGCTCCATGCATTCCCTGATTTGAAACCAGACCCCCAAGCGCCGCACACATACTGTGCACCACACATCTCTGGGGGAGCGAGTGGCATCTGCTGCCTGTCATCAGGAACGGAAGCCCAGGCACTTCTGCCCACCACACCCTGGCATCTGAGTTGCAAGGAAAACGCAACACAGTTGAGCACTAAATGAAACAACACTTTGATCACATGGAGAAGAGACAGCTTCAGTGGGGGACAGTGACCACCCATGGCCAGCAGCCCCACCAGCAGCCAACACAGAGCCAATGTCCTGCAGACACCCCTCTGTGCTGCAGCAGGACTCGTCTCCTCTGGGCAGGGGACAGATGCAGCAGCGGGACTGGCCAGGAGCCATATGACGCACACATGTAAGTAGAGCAAAGGAGGACACATTGGCTCTGAAACAGGGACAGCTATTCCCACATGAGTGACAAGTCCAGCAGAGGCTGTGAGGATTCTGTTTCTCTTGGTAGGGAAGTGCCTCAAGGCACAGCCCATGCTCATGTAGCTCAGCAGAGGTGGACAGACCATGCCCATGAGGCCGCCTTTCCCAACAGGGCGTTACTCACTTTGACCCAGTGCAACCCCGCCCCATTCCCCAGAACTGCACGTGTGGTGGCCCTACAAACAAACTCTCATAGCAGAGAACATACCGCTGGTCTGGTGCCCGTGCAGAAGGGCCTGACAGATGCTGCACTGCCACTGGGCTGGAACACAAGAGCAGGTCCACTGGGGACCATGGCGCAGGCACCCACCTAGGCCTGCAGGCTGGAAGGAGGGGAAGACATGCCTGGGTGGGCTACCCAGGAAGGAGCTGCCAGATTCAAAGGGATTCAAACATCTAACACTGGTGAGGAGCATCTCAGGGCCTGGGAATGGTTGGCAGCAGCTCTTGAGAGGCTCAGAAACTGACCACAGCTGTATCCAGCCCCTGGGCTCTGCCTGTCTCTTAACATGCCCACCCATGGTCATCACCTCTGAACACAGGTCCATCTGCTAGAAGGCCTGGCTCTGGCACCGGACACCTGGCTTTCAACCCGGGGTGGGATTAATCCCCTGCTTTCTTGGCCCCTCTGTAGCCCACTGTGGCCTGCACCCCTCTCTGTCTCCCTCACTGAAGGCTGCATACCCTGCTCACTTCCCCTAAGTGCCAACAGCGCAGGGAGTGGAGCCGGCTGGTTTTCTCTAGTTTCAGTCCAGCTATGTGGATGGGAAAAAAAGAGGAACTTGGAAAGGCTCCCAGGCAGGCCCTTCTATTTTGCTACCACTGAGGATTTGGTTGTTAATGGTAGGAAGGTGTCTCTGAAGTCCAGTGAGCCGGCTTGCTGGCCATGAATGGGGTGGCAGCAGAGTCATCCATGTTTCCTGCTGTCACTGTGGCTGAGCCAGCCTCGGCTGTGATACCTGTGAGCCATCCCTAGGAGCACAGAGGAAACAGCACCGAGGCAAAGAACAACTCAGCTCCAAAACCAAAGAGACAGAAGATAAACTGGATGGCTGAGTTTCCGATGCCAGCGCAAAGTCAGGGAGGAGGGATCTGCAGGCCAGGAGTCTGAGACCAGGGTGACGGCAGGGCTGGCTCCTTCCGAGGCTGTGAGCGAGACTCTGTCTCAGGCCCCTCTCTGACTGCTTGTGGCTGCTGACAACTGGGCATTCCTTGGCTATAGACTCATCCCCTGATCTCTGCCTTCACCTTCCTGTGGCATTCTCCCTGTGTGTGTGTCTGCCTCTGTGTCCAAAAGTCACCTTTTTGGAAGGACACCAGTCTTATTGGATTAGGGCCCATTCTAACAACTTTATTTCAATTGGATCTCCTCTGCGAAGACCCTATCTCTGGATAAGGTCACATTCTGAGGTTTTGGGGGTTAGGACACCAATGCATCTCTTTTGGAAGGGGACAAAATTCAACCCATGGCAGCTGGTATTCGGGTGAAACAAGTGAGGCCAGGGCAAAGTATAAGGAGGCCCCACTGGGCATTGGAGAGGAACAGTGCAGGGGGCCTGAGAGGGAAGGGGCCTCCCTCCCTGTGTGCCCTCGGCACCTCCCACACTGCACCCTAACCCAGCCCTGCAGCTTGTTTCAATAAGAGAGCTCTTACTCACAAAACACCCTACTCCCTCTGGAGCCAGTCCACGAGGAACCAGACCTGGAACTTTTCTGAGTGACCAAACCAAGCTGTACTCAGAGTTCAAAGGGACTGAGGTCCTCTTCTCGGGAGCTGTTATGCTGCCAGATCTCCCCTCTCCCAAGTCCTCTTCTACTTCAGGAGACTTTGCAGTCCCTGGGCAACCCCTGGTGACCATCCGAGTGGCCAGGTAAGCATTGCACAGACATCTCCAAGACAAGGATTTGAGTGACTGGGTCTCCAGCTGGACCCTGCTTCACTGGAAAGACTTAAGGACAAGCAAGTGTGAGATCAGTTATGGGTCACCCAAAGGGCACCCAGGGCTCCTGGGGTGGTGAATGGAGGAGGGAGACAAGGTAACTGGGAGGGATCAAGCCATTTTTCTAAGCTTCCACAAACAGTCTTTGTGTTGACTTCATAATCTACATGGCAAAGAAAAGAAAGAGAACTGAAGACAGGAGCAGCAGGAGTATTTCAGCTCAGCCTTTTCTTAGAAACGACTAGAGAGGGACTGAGTAGGGAAATCAGAGCATACATGAGAAGCAAGACTATTTGGAGCACTGTGCTTAGGGCCTTGACTTTGACTGCCATGGACACAAACAGGCATCCTTGCTGCACCGATGTGGTCAAGACCCAAATGCCCCTTGGGAACCGCAGCTCTGCCTGTCACTCATTATATGGTCTTGTTCACATCCCTTCACGTCTCTGTGCCTCCACTTCTGTAAAATCTGGATAATAGCAGCTCCAACCCCATGGGTTTGTTGTAAGATTCAAATGAGACAATAAGTGTAACTGGCTTAGAACAGCATTTGGCACATAGAAACGCTCTATAGCTCTTAGCTGTGATGATTACTGCTGCCAAAAATATTTATTGGAAGGTCATTTGTCTGAGATGGTTCCAGCACCATGGATTCCTACAAAAGCAGACTCATAGTGCATGGTCATAGCCCAGGAAAATGAATCTAAGCTTAAACAATCAGAAACTGCTAACAAACCCTCTAACTAGGGACTTTCCACTTTAACCAATCGAATATTTTCTTTATCTTGCTTCCTCAAACACCTTATAAAAGTTTTCTCAGAGCCCCCCAGTGGAGCCCTGAGTCTCTTATGGTCGGAGGCTGCCCAAATCATGAATCACTGAATGCTCCAATAAACTTGTTAAAATTGTGATGTGTCTAAGTTTATCTGTTCTTTAGACCTCAAATAATTTTAAATGAGATCTTTAAATATTTTTAATATCAAATATTCTACAGCCTATGTTCAAATCCTTTTGGAAAGAGAATCCATGCAGGACAAACTGCAGGGGCACAGCAGTAGAATTCTGAGACATGCCTCTTGCAGAGCTTGAACTGAGCAAAGCCCAGGAGGGCTCAGCTCTCGGAACTCGGCCATGACTTTGACGTTGCTCACACTGAGGACCTTGTTCATCTAAGGAAAATGCAGCTCTACTTGCCCCAGGGGACAGAGGAGTTGGTATCTCTTTCAACCCATTCAACCCACTCAAAACCTCATTCTTCCTCCATCCATTNTCTGGCACCGGACACCTGGCTTTCAACCCGGGGTGGGATTAATCCCCTGCTTTCTTGGCCCTTCTGTAGCCCACTGTGGCCTGCACCCTTCTCTGTCTCCCTCACTGAAGGCTGCATACCCTGCTCACTTCCCCTAAGTGCCAACAGCACAGGGAGTGGAGCAGGCTGGTTTTCTCTAGTTTCAGTCCAGCTATGTGGATGGGAAAAAAAGAGGAACTTGGAAAGGCTCCCAGGCAGGCCCTTCTATTTTGCTACCACTGAGGATTTGGTTGTTAATGGTAGGAAGGTGTCTCTGAAGTCCAGTGAGCCGGCTTGCTGGCCATGAATGGGGTGGCAGCAGAGTCATCCATGTTTCCTGCTGTCACTGTGGCTGAGCCAGCCTCGGCTGTGATACCTGTGAGCCGTCCCTGGGAGCACGGAGGAAACAGCACCGAGGCAAAGAACAACTCAGCTCCAAAACCAAAGAGACAGAAGATAAACTGGATGGCTGAGTTTCCGATGCCAGCGCAAAGTCAGGGAGGAGGGATCTGCAGGCCAGGAGTCTGAGACCAGGGTGACGGCAGGGCTGGCTCCTTCCGAGGCTGTGAGCGAGACTCTGTCTCAGGCCCCTCTCTGACTGCTTGTGGCTGCTGACAACTGGGCATTCCTTGGCTATAGACTCATCCCCTGATCTCTGCCTTCACCTTCCTGTGGCATTCTCCCTGTGTGTGTGTCTGCCTCTGTGTCCAAAAGTCACCTTTTTGGAAGGACACCAGTCTTATTGGATTAGGGCCCATTCTAACAACTTTATTTCAATTGGATCTCCTCTGCGAAGACCCTATCTCTGGATAAGGTCACATTCTGAGGTTTTGGGGGTTAGGACACCAATGCATCTCTTTTGGAAGGGGACAAAATTCAACCCATGGCAGCTGGTATTCGGGTGAAACAAGTGAGGCCAGGGCAAAGTATAAGGAGGCCCCACTGGGCATTGGAGAGGAACAGTGCAGGGGGCCTGAGAGGGAAGGGGCCTCCCTCCCTGTGTGCCCTCGGCACCTCCCACACTGCACCCTAACCCAGCCCTGCAGCTTGTTTCAATAAGAGAGCTCTTACTCACAAAACACCCTACTCCCTCTGGAGCCAGTCCACGAGGAACCAGACCTGGAACTTTTCTGAGTGACCAAACCAAGCTGTACTCAGAGTTCAAAGGGACTGAGGTCCTCTTCTCGGGAGCTGTTATGCTGCCAGATCTCCCCTCTCCCAAGTCCTCTTCTACTTCAGGAGACTTTGCAGTCCCTGGGCAACCCCTGGTGACCATCCGAGTGGCCAGGTAAGCATTGCACAGACATCTCCAAGACAAGGATTTGAGTGACTGGGTCTCCAGCTGGACCCTGCTTCACTGGAAAGACTTAAGGACAAGCAAGTGTGAGATCAGTTATGGGTCACCCAAAGGGCACCCAGGGCTCCTGGGGTGGTGAATGGAGGAGGGAGACAAGGTAACTGGGAGGGATCAAGCCATTTTTCTAAGCTTCCACAAACAGTCTTTGTGTTGACTTCATAATCTACATGGCAAAGAAAAGAAAGAGAACTGAAGACAGGAGCAGCGGGAGTATTTCAGCGCAGCCTTTTCTTAGAAACGACTAGAGAGGGACTGAGTAGGGAAATCAGAGCATACATGAGAAGCAAGACTATTTGGAGCACTGTGCTTAGGGCCTTGACTTTGACTGCCATGTACACAAACGGGCATCCTTGCTGCACCGATGTGGTCAAGACCCAAATGCCCCTTGGGAACCCCAGCTCTGCCTGTCACTCATTATATGGTCTTGTTCACATCCCTTCATGTCACATACATGAGAAGCAAGACTATTTGGAGCACTGTGCTTAGGGCCTTGACTTTGACTGCCATGGACACAAACAGGCATCCTTGCTGCACCGATGTGGTCAAGACCCAAATGCCCCTTGGGAACCGCAGCTCTGCCTGTCACTCATTATATGGTCTTGTTCACATCCCTTCACGTCTCTGTGCCTCCACTTCTGTAAAATCTGGATAATAGCAGCTCCAACCCCATGGGTTTGTTGTAAGATTCAAATGAGACAATAAGTGTAACTGGCTTAGAACAGCATTTGGCACATAGAAACGCTCTATAGCTCTTAGCTGTGATGATTACTGCTGCCAAAAATATTTATTGGAAGGTCATTTGTCTGAGATGGTTCCAGCACCATGGATTCCTACAAAAGCAGACTCATAGTGCATGGTCATAGCCCAGGAAAATGAATCTAAGCTTAAACAATCAGAAACTGCTAACAAACCCTCTAACTAGGGACTTTCCACTTTAACCAATCGAATATTTTCTTTATCTTGCTTCCTCAAACACCTTATAAAAGTTTTCTCAGAGCCCCCCAGTGGAGCCCTGAGTCTCTTATGGTCGGAGGCTGCCCAAATCATGAATCACTGAATGCTCCAATAAACTTGTTAAAATTGTGATGTGTCTAAGTTTATCTGTTCTTTAGACCTCAAATAATTTTAAATGAGATCTTTAAATATTTTTAATATCAAATATTCTACAGCCTATGTTCAAATCCTTTTGGAAAGAGAATCCATGCAGGACAAACTGCAGGGGCACAGCAGTAGAATTCTGAGACATGCCTCTTGCAGAGCTTGAACTGAGCAAAGCCCAGGAGGGCTCAGCTCTCGGAACTCGGCCATGACTTTGACGTTGCTCACACTGAGGACCTTGTTCATCTAAGGAAAATGCAGCTCTACTTGCTCCAGGGGACAGAGGAGTTGGTATCTCTTTCAACCCATTCAACCCACTCAAAACCTCATTCTTCCTCCATCCATTCATTCACCTGCACTGCTTTTCCTTAATGCAGATCCACAGATGCAGAATTTCCCACAAGAACGCCATGAGCATTTATTACTTTATTCTGAGCCTTGCGTTCATTTTCCTTGATGGAGGTTGAAGAAAACTTCAGGGCACTATTTTTCTTTTCCTCTCTTCAATTCAATTCACTTCAGACCAATTCAATCTGGATATAGAGACAGAGTTATAACCCTTGATTCCATTTTTGGTTTTACCTTTCTCAGGGGGCAGGCTGATGAGCTCTTTGCTCAAAACATTTGAAGAAAGCAGCTTTTTAATCTACCTTGAGTTTGCATCTATATTGCTGCCAACCCTGTGCTCCATAGTATTTGTAGAAAAGGGCCTTCATGGGACACACTTAGAAATTCAAATTATATTGCATAGAAAAGAAATACATCCAGAAAAAAACATATAAATAGTGGAAGGTTAGGAAATTGCCTTTTTGAGACAGGCTGAAAACCCAGATTGGAGAAGGGCAGGCTGAGTCGGGGAGGAGCCTGGAAAGCAGGTGCGGCTGGTAAATCCCAGTTGCAGGTGCAGAAGCCCCATCCGTGCAGAGCACTTAGGAAGGGCACCACGTGCAAATGTGCTAAGCAACAACAATGGCTCCATGTCCTCCTGGAGCTTCCAGAATAAAAACTCAGGAGCAGGCCCAGAGAGCACAGAGTTCATGCTTTGTATGAGTCTGCTCAGGCTGCTGAAACAAAATACCATAGACTGAGTGGCTCAAACAACAAAAATTTATCATCTCACAGTTCTGGAGGCTGGAACTCTGAGGCCAGGGTGTCACCATAGTGGGTTTCTGGTGAGAACTTTCTTCCTGGCTTGTAGAAGGCCACCTCCGCACCATGTGCTCACATGGCCTCTTCTATGTGCCAGTTCAGAGTGGGGAGAGAGAAAGAAGAGAGAGAGAGATCTTCGTCTTATAAGGACACCAATCTCAGTCAGTAGATTAGGGCTCTACCCTTATGACCTCATTAAACCTTAATTAGCTCCTAAAGGCTTTATCTCTAATTACAATCACGTTGAGGGTTAGAGCTTCAACATATGAATTTGCAGGAACAAAGCTCAGTCCATAGCGTGCTTGTAAAATGAGGGGGGGATGATTAAAAAGGAAAAAATGAGTTTATTATATGTACATATGAGAGATTAGTGTGCCCAGTGATGATAAGCAATTCGATATCCATTAAAATGTCTCTGTTTTTTTGAAAGAAACTTATAAACATGAATTACATATAAATATCCTTTCTAAAAATCTTGTGAATTTTTTTTCCTGGACATTTAGAGAAGATAAGCTTTCTGATAAGATATATGTGCATAGTTTTGGCTGGGACTCTGAGCTCTAAAATATACTAAAAAGTGTAGGAAATACTTATGGGAATGAAAACACTGTATTTGAACATGGCTGTGGCCAAGTGTGTGTAGCCCGGGATTTCTGTGCCCTCGTTTCTCACGCTGTCCACTTCTGCAGGCCACCTGAACAGAGGGGAGCCCTTCCTGTCCTCCCCAAAGAGATTTCTGCCTTATGCCTAGAGTCAAGACTCAGGTGTGACCACTTGGGACCAATCCGGGGACCCAAGTCAATCCTTCCAGAAAATGCAGAGCAATGTCACTGAGCACTTGGTGTCCCATGGAGTGTTTTTTCTCACTAGGTAATAATGTCTTGTCACCATGTGGCTCTTCCCTGCCCCATGCTCCCTGCCCCCAGATCTGTACCAATTACGTCCATTTTGGCTTCACTCGTTCCTTATCTCAGGAACAAGAATGGCATTTCACTCCGTGTTGACTGTAATTAAAGACACCACTGAGAGTCTCCGGGGCTTTGGGCACAGCACAGGCAGAGGCTGGGAGAACTGCTGAGCTCTGCTGCAGCTGACAGTTGCCTTTGGGAGGCAGTTCAGCCTCCTTGCCCCTGGTTTGTTTAACTTAGCTTTCCTTCCCAGGGCTCCCAGCCCGGTCCCCTGGAAGCATATCCTTTTCAGAAGTTTCTGTGTGGAAAGAACTCAGAGTACTTTTGCTTTACAAAATATTCAACAGGCTGTCCCCAATCTCCCATTATACCAATTCAGATTCCTAATGATGATGCTTCTGAGTAGGTGTTGATCATGTCTTACCCACCCTTATCTAGCAAGATTCTAATGAGACCAATCAAATCTAAGCATGCTTTTTGCATTATGATTGTCTTATGTAGGACAGTCGATTTATTTTTTGTTGAACAAATATTTATGGGTTCCTTTAACTGTTGGTGCATTTTACATCAAGTGATGGTTTGGTCTTGTCTGGGCTGAATCACATTCTACCATTTGCCCCCACAATATTTTTTCTATTTGTTCAAAGTCCATTTGTTTATGTCCAGAAATTGGCTAGGTAATTTAACAAATATATTTATTCAATGTATGATAAAGGTCTTTTCTAACATTTTGTTTGTGTGCGCTAAGAAAACACTCCCACTTTTCCCATTCTCCAGGCCTGACATGTCCTCGTCTGCTTTTTTGGTTTTGTGTTCAGTATTGTCACCTGAGACTGTCTTGCCATTAGTTTTAGTCATGCATCCCTTCCAGCAGCTCTTCTCCAGGAAGAATGACTGCAAAAATCTCACTACAAAATTTTGTCCAGGGATTCCCCCGCTATGAATAAATATTCTGGGTCCAGCACAAACTATCCTTGACCACAGTTAAGTATGGTCCAGCATCGTACTCCTGAATCTTGTCGGTCTTCTCAAGAAAGAAGGATGAAGATTACTAAGTGTATAAATTATCCACTTTTTAATAATTCTAACCCATTAGCTGAAAGTTACTTGGATAACAACTCCACACAGAACAGAGGTGTTAGCTTTTGAAATTATTTTCTGAATTCTCCTTCCTGGGGACTAAATTTCAAAATACTTCTAAATAGTCTTTTCCAACTCAAACACAATTTCTTAGATGCAGTTAATACCTACACTGAAAGTTAAATATTTTGAATAAATAACTGGCTTACGGTTTTGAAAAACAAAAATGGAGAAAAAAAACACAGATTTCTTGTCTGTGCTTTGATAGAAGCCAATGCTCATTCATTCTCATGCACTTACTCTTCGGATCGTTTGCTGTAAGCCATGCACTCTCATGCACGAATGCATATTTCTAAACCAGATACTTCCACATGTTCATTTTGCAACTCAAGATTTTTTATACAGAATCTCAGGTTACTATTACTTTTTTTTAGTGAGTAACTGAATTAATCAGGGTTCTAAAGAGAAACAGAATGAGGATGTGGAAGTATATCTGTCTGTCTGTCTGTCTATCTATGTCAACATCACACAATTGTGGGAGCTGGTAAGTCCAAGAGCTGCAGTGCAGGCCAGAAGGCGGGAGATCCAGGGAACAGCTGCAGTTCAAGTCCAAAGACCTCCTGCAGGCAGAACTCCGTCTTCTTCCAGGGAGGTCAGTCTTTTTCTATTAAAGCCTTCAACTGATTGGATGAAACCCACCCACATTATGGAGGATAATCTGCTTTCTTCAGAGTCTACTGATTCAAATATAAATCTCACATGAAAGAGAAAGAAAGAAAGAAAGAGAGAGAGAGAGAAAGAAAGAAAGAAAGAAAGAAAGAAAGAAAGAAAGAAAGAAAGAAAGAAAGAAAAGAAAGAAAATAAACCTTCACGGCAACATCTACACTGATGTTGGACCAAGTGCCTGGTGCCCTGTCCTAGCCGTGTTAACACATGAAATTAAGCACCACAGTAACCTATCCAGTGGCTGCTCACATTTAGACTTGTATTATGCCATGCCAAGATTCTTTCTAAGTGACTTTCTGAGGATGCATTCCCATGGCAGCCCCACAGTGTCTTACTGGGCAGGGCTCTGACTTCTGTAACCTCTTCCGCAACCCTGTACTTGTTCATTTCAGAAAGTGCCCGACTGCAGAAACAGCTGTAACTCAGTTGCAGGGGTGGCAACATTTGCAAATGCAGTCTGACCTCAGAGGGTAAGTGACTCAACATTTCCCAGGTACTTGCATCCCTTTGTCATTGATGTTTCATGAATGTTTCCAGACACAACGACAAGGACAGTGTCCCCATGCCTAGGCTAACCATGAGCCTGCTCGTGGCCCCCACACCCATGGGCACCTCCCTGAGGCCCTCGGTGCATAGACCTCCAGACAGGAGCAGTATCTGACCCCTCTTCTCTGTCCTTGCAACCGGTCTTGGGATCAGCAGAAATGTAGATGTAACCAATGCATATAGATGGAATGGATGAACTCATGAATTGCCAGAAAGTACACAGTCTTGAAAACAATAGGATTTTTCACTACCCCTTCTCTCAGTTTTTATAATGGTTTTCCAGAAACTTATTTAAGAACCCCAAAATCTCACACTCCCCAATTTCAATAAGATACTCTGTCTAACTCTGGCATTCTAGTGGAATGTACAGGTAGACACCAAGCAGGTGTGAGGACTGCTCAGCAGAGGACAAGAAAGAACAAATGCCCAAATAAACACAGTTGGGACATCTGCACCTGTTTGTGGAGAATCGTGACTGTGATCGTCACTCTGCTCCTTCTCCTGCCCACCACAGACCCCGCTTCTGCCCAGCTTTGCCCAGCTCTGTGCCCTGAGGGGTTAATTCCTTGGACTGAATCATCAAGGGTGTTTTGTCCTCTGGCTTGAGGTTGGGTTCAGCCAAGAGAGTCACTGAGGCATTTGCTCTCCCCTCTCTCCCTGCTCCAGCACCACTGTTCCACGAGTGACGGTGTCCTCCCTACACCTGCCCTCCATAGCTGCAGCCAGCTTTGAAGGAGCATCACTGCTGAGAACGGCTCCAGTGTTGTCCTTCCCCGGGGGCCTCAGCAGCACTTGCTGCTTCTCTCAACCCTGACTACACATCTGGAGTCTGTTGCACACAGAGTCCTAAGTCTCCCTTTATAGCTAAATAAACCCAAGAAGTAAATATATCAGATTAGACCACATAAGCACTGAAAGAAAATACAGGTAACTACCTGGGGATCTCAGGCATTGGGAAGACTCTCAAGCCCTGGCACCCAAAATGGAAAGCATAAACGAAAACAAGGGAGCTGTGTTTAAAAAGAATTAAATGTCCATACTCTAAAAATACCACCCGTGACAAATGTAACAAAGAGCTTGTAGTAGGCACTTTCACCTTTTAACCCACCATCCAGTTCCCACTGCTACCCATTCTTGATTCTCAGCAGAATCTGGTTTTGTCCAGAACTTCATCTGGCCGGGTGTTTCTGGGAGACGCTTCACTCGCAGCCCTGGGTCTAGGTGCTACTGGTCCACACTTGGTGGTCTGTTACCTGGCCAGTGTTCTGTTTGGACGTGGTTGTGGACATGGCCAGTGAGAATTGCTGGGAACACGGCCCTCTCTTCACCCTCGGTGGGGCTCCTCTCCACCCCTCTGCTCAGACTGATGACCATCCAGGCCTCCATTCACCCGCTCGCTCACTTTGATTCAACATATGCATAAACTGAGTACTCTCAAGACAGGCTTTGGTGTCTGCATCCATCCAGGACACTGTTTATTGATTACTCTTTGAGAGCCAGACTTGAGTTGAGACAAATCGCTTTCCCCACCAGTGGAGATCAGTCTTCAAAAGAAAAGCAGTGCAAATAAAACGTCGCTGAAAACCCCCAGCATCTCTCTTGACTGTGGTCATCTGAGCCAGTGGCTGGTTTAACAAGATCAAAATATAAAGAAGGGGAAAAAATGAGAACAACGGGAAGCAAGGATTCTGGGCTGTGCATGATGCCTGCTTAATATGATAGGAAACAAGAAAAAGAAGGAGAGACATTTTCTATTATTTATTAGCATCCCTCAGGCAGCCTAATCAATGCTCCGGCTTCCTTTAACATGAGCCGATGTGCTAGCAGCCGACTTTCTGACCCACAGAAGCAGATGTGGCTACTTGACTGTCAAACAAGTTTTCATTTGTGGTCAGCACAGAGTCCTTGGGAATTCCATGCTTTTCCCACATTGGTGGAAATATGCAATCCAGTCTATTGCAGAGCATCCCTACCTTCCAAGCAGTAGAAACTAACACAACAAAGATCTCAGTGCCCTGCTGGTGTCGGGGGAGAGCAGCTTCCATTCATCTGCTGGCCCACGGGGCCATGTGACATCTACCAACTGCACACCCAGTGGCCCTTTGGGAAAAAACTCAAGGCTACTCGATTCTTTGTCTCTGATCTGAATTTGAGCACTACTCTTACTTGTACCTCGCCCTACCCGTCCCCAGACCTACATCTGAGGCTGAGAGCTCTGGCCACCCCTCGTCACTGTTTCCCCTTCCTCCTGGTCACTGCTCCATCGTCCCCAAAAGCTTTAGCCCATCCCTGATTTGTCCAAACTCCTGTTTTCAACGAGGGCAACTTAAATATCTGTGGCATAATATTTAGCCAAATAGTTAAGAATAGTTTATATTTAGTAGAAAATTGTGAAAATCCATAAATAATTAAAATACCCATATTCTCATAAATTACATACATATATGTGTATGTTCTCTTGAACATAATAATTATTACTCATTTATCTTCTTTATGTTATCTATTTAGTAGAAAATTGTGAAAATCCATAAATAATTAAAATACCCATATTCTCATAAATTACGTACATATATGTGTATGTTTTCTTGAACATAATAATTATTACTCATTTATCTTCTTTATGTTATCATCTTGTCTAGGTATTCCAAATATACACTTTATGTTATTTCATTTATGAAAAAAATTGGCATTCCTGGCATTCAGTTAAAATCTGCTCTTTTGCTTGCCTTTCTAGGAACAGCATCCCCCTTCCTTTGGCAAGCTGCCGCCCACCGCCTTCCAGGTGGCTCTAATGGAGACAACTGATCAGAGACGCAGAGCGTAGTGCGATGGTTGAGGATCACAGACTCTGAAGCCAGACCCTGTGAGACTGAGACTCCTATGATCCTCATTCAACAGATGAGATTGAGGCATAGAAAGGTCATGTAGCTCCCCAAAGGTCATAAAGGTTTTTACTATATTTGCAAGAAACTAATATAGACCCTGATTCCTCCAGCTCCCAACTACCAAGGCCCATCCAATCTATACTTCTGCATGTTCAATTAGAGAAGGAAAAGTCCTTTATTTTTCTGTAATGCTAAATTAGGTCCCCAGGGCTGTCATAATAAATTAACATAAAACTGGTGGCTTAAAACAATAGAAATATATTCTCTCAAAGTTCTGAAATCTAGAAGTCCAAAAGCAAGGTGTCTACAGGGTCACACTTCCCCGAAGGCCCTTGGGGAGAAACTGTCCCCGGCCTCCTCTGACCTCTGGGACCTCCCGGCGATCCTGGACACTTCTTGGCTTCTGGCTGCGCCACTCCAGTCCCTACCTCCATCCTCACCTGGCCTTCTGCCTGCCTCTCTTCAGCCTACCCTAGATCCAGGATGCTTTCATTTCAAGATCCTTCACTCGCTAACATCTGCAAAGACCCTATTTCCAAACAAGATCACATTCCGAGGTTCTGGGTGCACATGAATTTGGGGGACACTATCCAACCCATTACAAATGCGCGCAGATGAAAGACGGGTTTCACCTTTGCTCTGCTCCCCCCATCACACCAAACTCAGCTGCAGAACATGCCACTTCCTGAACCCGTGCCCACTCTCTGGGGAGCTCTTTCTCCAACTCACTTTCACATTCTCTAGTTCACTTGTCTAACTCCCAATCAAACCATGCACATGTCCCCAGAGAGACGACGGAGACTTCTGCAGCTTGTAGACCTCTGTGGGTTCCTCCAGTTATGTCCTGAGTTGAATCCCATGCAAGTATGTGTGCATCTCAACATAATTTGTACAATTCTCCCTTAGGTTAAGAATCTTACTGTGATCATTGACAACCGTGAAGAGTGAAGAGACTATGTGGGTGTCTGTCAGTGTGTCTATCATCTGTCTGTCTGTCTATATCTGTCTCTCTATATATATACATCCATATCGCAATCATCTGTCTATATTTATCTATCTACTCATCTGTCTATTTATCGATCTATTCAAACATGCATTTATGTAACTGAGCTATCTCTTATCTTTCTGTACAAGGAATGGGTGCATTATTTTGTAGGAAAAAAAAAATGTAAGCTCCGTAAGAGCAGTGAGTGGCTTGGTAAATACTGATGAATGAATGAGTAATAATATCTCAGACTTGTACATTTCCTAAACCTTTCCTTTGTACCTTACTCTCTCCAAACCACAAAAAACAAACAATAAGGTCTAGTAAAATTCAGATGGAAAAAACACCCTTGATATGGATAAAAATCATAATTGTGTGTCAAAGTTAATAACCTCCATTTTATTTTAAAAAACAACAACAACAAGTTTAGGTAGAACTTATAAAGCTTGGAGTGGTTATTTGTTTGTTTGCAAAATTATTCTAAGAAACCAAATACATCAAAAACATTATTCATTTGAAAGAATTCCTTTGAAAGTAGATTGACTTCTGACGACATTATTTAACTTTACAAGAACTAGGCTGAAGAGAAGAAAATAAACCCATTCCGATTATTTTATTTTTGATACTCAGTTCTAAGAGTGAAATGGGGCTCTGATTAACAAAAGCGATCAAAATTCATGAGTGAGAATGAAACTAAATAATGCATTTTTAAAAAGCAACTAACCCTACTAACCCATAGCGTGCCTGAAAAATATGTGGTTTTCATGGTCAGAGCTGCCAATCTGTCATATGATGATTTTTGGTCTTTGAGGAACCACCACGTCTACTGACTGAGATGTATGGCCTTTGTGACACTCTGGTCTCTTCTTAAAAGAGCACATGCAAAGTCACTTTCTCTTTGTGTGTCTGCCCCTTTGCCTTGCACTCTGCTTATAACCTAGTGACTACCCACCTTATTTTTTTTTCTCAAAACTAGATTAAAAATAATTTTACTTTCAGAATCTTTTAAATGTATCTATTATCATACGCTTCACTGGCATTGGGTAAAAATATGGCCACATCTTTTACTTTTCAAATAAATTCTTCCTGTCTCTACAGTGCCAACTCATCTGGGAGCCCAGCATTTCCTTTTCTGAGAACTTCCTCCCTCACCTATGGTTTATCTAAGAAATCTAGGGATTTCAAAATCCAAAAGAGACAGCCCTGCTGCCACCTGGCAGTCAGGAAGAGAACCACCTGGTGCACGAGAGTCCCCAAGGTGAGTTGACCCTTCCCCCCCATCTTCCTGGGGCTCCTCAAGCATTCCCAGCAGGTCTGCACCTCATGCCCCTTATAACCCCATCTGAAATGCTCTCTTA
>NW_007726931.1:264278-266624 GCF_000696425.1 Galeopterus variegatus
GTCCATTTGGACTTCTGGAGTCTGGGGAGAAGAGGGGCCTGGGGAGATAATGTGGGGAGTCGCCAGCTTGTAATGGTATTTGAAAGTGAAGAGCACCTAGGAATGAGGACAGGAGGAGAAACCATCCTGGGAATGAGCTTTGGGGCTGACAAGAGGGAAGGGGCAGCGAAGGGGAGCAAAAACAAGCAGGGGAGGGGGTGAAATCCTAATGGCAGGGGGCTTTTCTGCAATGGGAAGCAACGAAATAAAGATGTCATAAAAGACGACCCAGGATTTTGTTTCATCTTTTGTTTCTCTTTCTTTTAAAATAAGATAGGTTACAGTGTGCTTTTTGGCTTGTGGGAATGAGCCAGGACAGGGAGATATTGATGCAGAAGAGAGAAAGGGCGATCGTAAGAGCAAACTTCAGCAGGCGGAGCTGAGTGCGGGTGGAATCAGCAAAGATGAAACAGGGTCTTCAGTCTGCAGGCTGACAGGGCTGCTCACAGAGAGACCGATAAAAGGATCAATGGAAAGGAAAGAACACGTTGGTGACACAGAAGAGCAGTGAACTACTAAAACATGAACATGTACTGCTTGTACACATCTGCAGTTTTTCTCAGGAACAACTGAATGTTTCTCCAGAAAGTGGTTCTGCTACATAATTGTTTTTAAAGCACAAAGCAGAACAAGGATTCTGCTTTCTTGAATAAGCACCGCACTTTACTAAGCCATGAAAACACATCTACTAGTTTCTGAACGTGTGATGCATGCAACACCAAACGGCCAGAAAATGAGCACAGTTCATGACTGGGCAGCCCTACAGTCCCTTTTCTGTTAACGGTGAAGTGTCACACTTTTGCAACACCGGTGATCAGGTGTGCAATTACAACAACTTTAGTTGAACTACATTTTTATCAGTTGTTCACCACTTTTTTGTTTCAGGATGATTTTATTTGTCCCTTGCCAGAGCAATGTAATTGTGATCTGCCTTAAATGGGTTTCCTTGAATTTCGATTTCTCCTAGAACTAATAATCTGTTTCTCGCTGAAAAACAGACACTTTCAGGAAACCTGTATTTGAAAATGGCTCAACTACTTGCTAGCTTTGTACCCTGAATCAGTCAGTTCACCTTTTCTAGCTTTGTTTTTTTTTCCCCCATAAGTAGATGCAATAGCACCTGCCTCTTAATGCTGTCACTTAGATAAAGTGAGACAAGGCACCCAGAAACACCTGATGGACGGTAAAATGTAGATGTTACTGACTAAGAAAAATACACGTTTTTAAAAAGAGCCGTCAATGCTGACGTGGCTGGTCATGACCTGTTCTCCCCAGGTGTAGTGGATTGAATTATGTCCCCGCAAAACTCCCTGAAGCTTGAATTGTGCTTCTCAAATTTTATGTATTAGACACTTGGCCCCCACTGTAACTGTTAAGAGGGTGGGAAATCCTATTATGGTAATTGAAAGGTGGAGCCTTGAAGAGATGATTAGATTGCAGGACCCTGCAGTAGTGAATGGATTAAAAATGGTGGTCAGGGCCGTGGTTCTGAGGGCTTTAAAAGGAGAGGAGAGTCTCTCTCTCTCTCTCTCTCTCTCTCTCNGGCAGGGTGGGTGGGTGGCAGAGGTCAGTGGCAGGGCTCAGCTCACTTCAGGTCTTGTAGGACATGGCAATGAATTTGAACTTTACCCTGAAGCTGAGGAGAAGGCACTGGAGACCTTGAACAGGGGAGTAACTAGTATGACCATATTTTTTAAAAGGCTACCTTGGCTCTTCCAAAGCAGGGATCACATGGGAGAATATGGACAGAAGCACGCAGACAAGTTGGGAGGTGGTGGTGACCTGATGGGAGGTGCTGGTGAGCCGTGGGAGAGTAGACGTAGCAAGACCCGCCCAGACGTGTGTATATTTGGAAGCCATAGCTGGACGGCCTTCCTGATGGACTGGAGGTGCGTGTGAGGGAAGGGGATCCACGGAGCACTCCAGGGTTTTCGGCCCCAGTTTCTGGCCACCAGCGGAGGTGCTGTCCACTGAGTGGGGAGCATGCAGGAAGCAGCAGGTTTGGGGCAGGAGGTAACGGGTACCATTTTGGACATGCCAGATTAAAACATCTCTCTGGCATGCACATGGGGATGGAAAGTAGACAGTCCATTTGGACTTCTGGAGTCTGGGGAGAAGAGGGGCCTGGGGAGATAATGTGGGGAGTCACCAGCTTGTAATGGTATTTGAAAGTGAAGAGCACCTAGGAATGAGGACAGGAGGAGAAACCGTCCTGGGAATGAGCATTGGGGCTGACAAGAGGGGTGAGGCAGCGAAGGGGAGCAAAAACAAGCAGGGGAGGGGGTGAAATCCTAATGGCGGGGGGGG
>NW_007726931.1:267925-271930 GCF_000696425.1 Galeopterus variegatus
CTGATGGACGGTAAAATGTAGATGTTACTGACTAAGAAAAATACACGTTTTTAAAAAGAGCTGTCAATGCTGACGTGGCTGGTCATGACCTGTTCTCCCCAGGTGTAGTGGATTGAATTATGTCCCCCCAAAACTCCCTGAAGCTTGAATTGTGCTTCTCAAATTTTATGTATTGGACACTTGGCCCCCACTGTAACTGTTAAGAGGGTGGGAAATCCTATTATGGTGATTGAAAGGTGGAGCCTTGAAGAGATGATTAGATTGCAGGACCCTGCAGTAGTGAATGAATTAAAAATGGTGGTCAGGGCCATGGTTCTGAGGGCTTTAAAAGGGGAGGAGAGTCTCTCTCTCTCTCTCTCTCTCTGCTCTCTCTGCTTCTATTGTCTTGCAATGTGAGACCCCTGGGTCACTGTTGCCACCACCAGATGGACTTTGGACTTTCTAGCCTCAGAAACCGTAAGCAATGAATTTTGTTTTCTTTCTAAATTACCCAGTTCCAGGTATTTTGTTATAAGCAACAGAATCATCCATGCAGTAGGTGACTTTTCAGGACAGTCTTTCCGGGTTGTGCATGTCTTGTGACTTCAGATGAGGAGTCACTATATCAAGATCATCAGACCTTTCATATCATACATCTCATGTCTGAATATTTTGTATCTGAATGACACATTAGGTTTGGCATGAGGTTCCCCAGAAATTACCTGGAAAGTTAATTTTTTTTGCTCTATATTTTTAATAAAACAACTTATTTGATTTCAGCCTTCATACTTTAAATTCCTAATAAAAACCCACCAAGGAGGAATACAACTTTTGAACAGTACTATTGCTTTTGTTTCAGTGATATTCACCTCTCTGCTCAGAGGGAATTCTGAGCCCACAGAAACCTCAGTGATCAACACAAGTAGCACAAGATGAAAAAGTCTGTTTCTGTGGCTGAAAGCTGAGAAGGGGGCATGGGAGGTGGCAGGGAACAGCAGGTAGGGTCCTGGGTCCTAGAAACCCTACACATGGAAAGGAATTCCCAAATCTTCCACTTACCTGCTCTGTCATGTTCCAACATGAAGCAGGTGGCACACTAGAGGTAGGGGCATTTGGGAAGAATTCCGCCACCGAGGCACTATTTACAAAGGTGTGTATATAAGAGAACCATGGGGGAGAGCTTGGTAATCCAGAGCTCGTAGTGGAAGATTTGTTACCAAGCCTAAGCCTGAAAAGGTGAGAGGAAGAAACAGGTACCAGGCTGCAGAAGGATGATCCCATAGATTTTATCACCTTGAGAGAAGCCAGCCCAAAGGGAGTTCCCAGAGAGGAAACCAGGAGGACACATTCCTTTCTCTCCTGCCAACGCTTCCTCCTGGGCAAACGCACATGGAAGCCAGAGAGCAGGGAAGACCTCCCAGGGCAGAGAGTGGGGTGAGTAAGTGGACCAAGACTGCAGAGGGGCAGCCAGGAGAGACCCGCACAGCCTCCGTGAGAAACGAACTACTGTGGGCTTCAACCCCTCATCTGCAGAATAGGAATGAGGACAGTGCCTATGCTATAGGGTAGAATTAGATTACGAAGAAAGCACATGAGCATCGACCATTAGAGGCTGTTGCTGATGCTGTCGTCTAACCCCTCAAAGAAGGAGGACCATGCCATAGGAATAATGTTGCGGTGCAGACGTGGAAAGGGAGCTGGAGGGAGCAGGAAACACATGATGCGTGGAAGCTCCCACCCCTCCATGTCTGTGGTCATTTTCTGCTTCTTCTTAAAGAAACAGCAAGATGAGTCCTCAAGGAGCTAAAGCAAGGAAGGGTGAATAGGATGCAGAAGTTGGCAGGCAGAAGATGGTGTGCTAAAGGCCAGAACAGGGGAATGCTCAGGAGCTTCTGAACTTCAAGTATTTCCACAATGGTTGCAAGGGGGAGGGAGGGGATGGAAGCTGCTGCTCGCAGGAAAGGCAGGGGTGAGGGTGGGAAGCATCTGAACGGTCTGCCTTGGAGGTGAAGTTTTATCTTGCAGGCAATGGAAATCCATTGCAGTATCTTAAATAAGATATTGATATGAGAACTTTTACCTTTAAAAATTCAATCAATAACATTAGAAATGAAATAGGGGAGATTACTAAAAATCCTTCAGCCATCTCAAAGATAACTAAGAAAACAGTGAACAACTTTAATATCATAAATTCAGCTACTTAGAAGAAGTGGACAGCCACGATTTCTATTGTTACGGTTTCTTTCTAACACAGTCTTGCGGTTCCTGTGTCCAGAGTAGCCATAAGTTGAGGTAACCACTCTCCAGGAAAGTTAGGTTCTAGTGTCTGTCAAGCAAGACACAATCAGGGAGTGAAACCAAAATGCACAAAACAGAAGAAATTGATGACTCACAGGTTCCAGAGAGTTGAGGGATCCCAACGGGGGCTGATGGGAAGTCCAGCAGCGGCAGGGAGCTCACCCAGGAGGTGAGAGCGAGAGAGAGAGAGAGAACAGGGACCCTGTGGGACTGGCCTGTATTAAGGTCCTTGAGCTTTATCCTTTAGGCCTCCCTCAGGCTGCGGGTTGGCTAGTGTAAACAGAACACTCACCGGGGGACTTCGTCACCTGACTTGGTATGCACAATTGGGTTAGACTGGTGTCAGCAGTTGTGGGGTGTGCTGGGTTTGGGGTCAGTAGGACAAGTAGCATGTGGCAACTGGGTTGGCTAGTGTAAACAGAACACTCACCGGGGGACTTCGTCACCTGACTTGGTATGCACGATTGGGTTAGACCGGTGTCAGCAGTTGTGGGGTGTGCTGGGTTTGGGGTCAGTAGGACAAGTAGCATGTGGCAACATCACATACAACCACCCAGAAGGGGATGCCTTATCCAGGCCAAAGGTGACAGGGGACAACTGGGTTTCAAACAACTTATTTCAGGCCTAAAAATGGATACCAAGGCAACAACTGTATTAAACACATTTATGACAAGGATCAGTTCCTAAAATCCACAAACTACTAGAACTCAACTAAAATGAAATACATAATCTGAAATGCCCATAACCACTAAAGGTATTTAAACTTCCACCAACTTCCAAGGCCTCGCTGTCCCCTGCCTTCACCTGGGGAAAAGGGAAGAAAAGAGGGGAGAGGGCATATTCACATTTGATGGCCTTGGAATGGGTCCTTCACACATCAGTTTGTTTCACACCCCACTGGGGAGAGCCCATCATGTGGCCCTACTCAGATGCAAAAGCTGGAAAATATGGTTTAGTTGTAGACCTTAAAAAAGGAGCACGTGGAGACTGGGTGAGGGCACAGGGAGAGTTGTTAGAAATGCCTCTTCCCAGTGTTTGAAAGTTGCATGGACAAGAATCATCATCATCATCACCACAGTCAATTGCTAACATTTATTGAGTATCACTCTGCCAAGACACTGCTCTAAACTTCAAGGTCTATTAATCCATTTAAACCTCACAGCAGTCCTATGAGGTAGATGACATTTTAATTTCAGTTTCCAAATGAGGAAACTTAGATCCAGAGGCTCTGAGATGTTTGCTGGGAGTCATGTGGCCAGGGAGTGGTGACGCTGGAGGATGAGACCAGGCAGCTCTTCCTCATGACATCACTCCACAGAGCGACCTGTGGTTCTTCCAAGGATCTCCTCTGAAACACTCAATGACGTGCACAAAACTCAATTTCCTGATCATCAGCTGTCACAAGGAAGCGACACCTGTGCTAACTTAAGGAAATAAAAAGAGAAAAACAGGGAAACACAAATAAAGAGGTTAGCAAGACCACAGATGGGGCCAGGGGAGGGGCAGCAGGTGAGCAGAAGCAAGGACTGGGGCCAGAGGCTGAGCACTCGCAGGGTCCTTGAGAACTCCAGGAACCCACACACCGGAGAAGCATCGGGCTGCCAGTCATGATGACCAACAGCAGGACCGATGGGCAGGGTGGCAGGGTGGCCCAGGAGCTCCCCAGGGTGCTGCTTCTACAGCACAGGCCCTGGTTTTCTTTCTGCCTATGCAATCTGCCTGATAGAG
>NW_007726931.1:272009-273720 GCF_000696425.1 Galeopterus variegatus
GGTGACGCTGGAGGATGAGACCAGGCAGCTCTTCCTCATGACATCACTCCACAGAGCGACCCGTGGTTCTTCCAAGGATCTCCTCTGAAACACTCAATGACGTGCACAAAACTCAATTTCCTGATCATCAGCTGTCACAAGGAAGCTACACCTGTGCTAACTTAAGGAAATAAAAAGAGAAAAACAGGGAAACACAAATAAAGAGGTTAGCAAGACCACAGATGGGGACAGGGGAGGGGCAGCAGGTGAGCAGAAGCAAGGACTGGGGCCAGAGGCTGAGCACTCGCAGGGTCCTTGAGAACTCCAGGAACCCACACACCGGAGCAGCATCGGGCTGCCAGTCATGATGACCAACAGCAGGACCGATGGGCAGGGTGGCAGGGTGGCCCAGGAGCTCCCCAGGGTGCTGCTTCTACAGCACAGGCCCTGGTTTTCTTTCTGCCTATGCAATCTGCCTGATAGAGCCTCCCTTACCTTATTCCTCTATAAAGAACTTTTCTGTCTTGACTTTCTATCACTTACCTCAGCTTCTCATTTTAGTTGAGATAACCATTGTTACAGACCATAAATGGACATTTGGGCTGTTACTTTTAATTGCTGAGAACCTCAGAAATCACTTGTGCAGTATTTTGGTCCAACCTAAATCTGGCCAATCATCACTGACTTCCTTGCAGGTGCATTATATATTCATTGACCCAACACAGAAGGCGGAAACCTGCTGACAGGCTCGTCCCTGGCAACCCAGAGCCAATGAGTGGCTCTGCTCAGGAGCCATCTCATCTCCCTCCCTCACCTGCAGGAGACTGACTCAGGTCACAAGAGTAAGGTTGGGCAGGTACAAGAGAAACAGTCTCACACAGGTTTCAATTGCTTGTTCTTGTCCATGTATTTTCTGCTCTGTTATTGCCATTGTTCAAACTCAAGAAATAACAAAGTAAACTTCATCTGCCAACTGGTCTGTAGATACTGCCTTCATAGTAGCAGCACCTGCTCAAACTCTCTCTTTTCTCCACACCTACACGCATCACAAAAAGCAAGGAAGTGAGGCAACAAACACCCTGCTGCAGAAACAATTTAATTTTGCTTGGTATGTAAAATTTGTTTAGTTGAAATAAAAAACAGGAAAAGGTGTTATGAAGTTACATTTGTATATATGCCATTGTAGATTCAACAGGATTTCCATGCAAAATAAAGAAAAGTATTAGAAGCCACATTAGCATGTCTACATATGGAAAACTGCATGCTGTAAAAGCCTCACTTTCCTCCCAGCGGCCTCCATCAGTGAAGGGTAAACAACTAAAAAGTGTCATCCAGTGCGGATATTCTCATGATAACTTTTAATTATCACGAGATAATGTGCATGTGCTCAAGTGCTGCAAGAACAACTGCAAGCTCATGCAGCAAGCGCTGCCTTTCACTAACATGCAAGGATCCAAACGCACAGAGGAAGAGTGAGTTAACAAGAACACGCCCATAGCTCATGTCACGATAAGTCGTCATCACCAGCCCAGACTAGAAAGGGAACTTCTGATTTGCTTGTTATGAAACATGATGTGTATGTGCGTTTCCATGTGTTGAAGAACAAAATTTCAACAAACAGAGTTTTTTAAAGATCTAAGTGGCTTTCATTAGCAATTCATGAGTCAGGCAGCATCCCATTGGAAAACAGAGAGGTGTTCTGTTGGACGGGGTGGACCAGACAGTTCATGGA
>NW_007726931.1:275544-277107 GCF_000696425.1 Galeopterus variegatus
CACTCATTCAGTCTGTTTTTTCCCAAAATGTTAACCAGCTCTTCAGTTTGGTTTGGAGAAGCCTTTAGAAGACCAAACTATTCAAACAGTACCTGAACCATAAAGTCACATACTCATCCACTCAACAGTTACTGAGCAGCTGCTGTGTGCACAGCAGTGTTCCAGCAACTTGACACACTCCCGTGGACAGACGAAGATCCTCGCCTTACAGAGTTTACATCCTCCCAGGGTGAGATGCAATATTCAATTAACTAACATGAAATATTGAGAGTGTGAAAAATGAGATTGAAAAATAGCTAGAGTTTAACAGAAACGTGGGTGCAATTTTAAATAGGGTCATCAGAGTAGACTTCATTGAGAAGGTGGCATTTAAGCAAACCCCTGATGCTGGAAAGGGGATTAGTCACAGGGCTGGGACGATGCAGCAAAGACTGCACAGCAGCCCTGTGGTTCTGATGGAATGACATGGAGAGGATTACATCAGACTCTATGAAATCTTTTCAGGAGATCTTTAGCCTATANAACAGAGTTTTTTAAAGATCTAAGTGGCTTTCATTAGCAATTCATGAGTCAGGCAGCATCCCATTGGAAAACAGAGAGGTGTTCTGTTGGACGGGGTGGACCAGACAGTTCATGGAAGACAACTTGAGCAGCAACAAGGGAACAGCATAAAAGTGGATTTGTTATCATTAGGTTACTTCAGATTACTTTCCTTGTAATGGTCAGAGCAGAGGGGACTTACTGATCACGCCAGCTGAGCCCTTTTTAATTGGTTGTTGTGAATCTTCTGTGGTTTGNACTTACTGATCACGCCAGCTGAGCCCTTTTTAATTGGTTGTTGTGAATCTTCTGTGGTTTGTTTTTTTTTGGAAAAACTGACCTGTTTGGAAATTTTCCTGTTTTTTAAAGTTTCACTTTGATGAGTAACACTTATCACAATTGACTCCACTTGGGTCTGATCTGTTGGAGCCTAGGGCAGGGGATCAGTCCAAAATAAAGGCTTCTCATAAATTTCATTTAACGCATTCCGTTCAGGTAGTAAGGAGGTTTACAAATTTTTATGACATAAATGTAGTTCGCCTTTAATTTTCTTCTGAAAGTCTCAAGTCTCTGATGTTCTCAGCATTAGATAGGCCAGGAGATGTCATGATTTAACAGCAACAGACATTAATCTCAACCTACAAACTGAAGAACTTCAGAAAAAACATTTTTAAAATGTCTCTTAAGTCTGGTTAAGTCTAACTCTAAGCTGTCATCTTAATAGGGACACAGGACATTTCAACCCTGTCATCATTGAGTCTCCTCTGCTTCCTGGTCACCCCAACTCCAATAATCCCAAACAGGACTAAGTGTTAGTTCACCACCTCTGTCGATGGCCACCAGTCCACACTGGTTGCCGTGAGGCCATGGAAGTTCTGCATTTATGAAGGATTGTTTTATTAAAGGCATTTTTATTCCTTTTCTCTCTTTCGTCTATTTACAGCTATTCTAAACAACACTTATTTTTGCAGGTTTTCAAGTTTGCATGGAATGTCATTATGGTTTGGTTGTAGGGTTAGAGTA
>NW_007726931.1:278693-280146 GCF_000696425.1 Galeopterus variegatus
ATGACATGGAGAGGATTACATCAGACTCTATGAAATCTTTTCAGGAGATCTTTAGCCTATAGACCATGAAGAACCCAGAATAGTTGACATTCTCTTCCACCTGGTTGATACCCAGTGATTCCTAAACGTCGGGAGAATTGACTCCATTGATATTATGCAGGGAGCTTTCTGAAAAGCTTTTCTGTACTCACACCTTGAAACTCAGAGATAATAGGTGTGGGCTGCAGTCTGAGAATTTCTGTTTTTAACAGTTTTACGGGTTCCTGATGCAGGGTTTTGGGAAAAGACTGGACCAAATGACTGTGGGGCATCCTTTACACTGCATGGGTCTCCTTTGCCAAAGCTCAGTCACTTCAATACAAATTGGATTCTCGATATTATCACATCCATTCAGATTGAGCCGAGGGTTCCATGCAGTCATCAAGAACATGGGCTCCTCTTATCACATCTTCTACCAACTTCTAGGGCCTCTTCCCCACCTGCCTTCACCTGGGGAAAGGGGAAGATGGGGGAGAGGGTGCATTCACATTCAATGGCCTTGGAATGGATCCTTTGCACATCAGTTTGTCTCACACCCCACTGGGGAGAACCCATCATGTGGTCCCACTTAGATGCAAGAGCTGGAAAATATGGTCTAGTTGTGGACCTAAAAAAAAAAAGAGAATGTGGACACTGGTGAGTATACAGAGAGAATTGTTAGAAGTGCCTCCTCCAGTGTTTGAAAGTTGCGTTCACACTAGTCATCATCACCAACATGATCATGGCCAATTGCTAACATTNCCAGAGGGACTCAGACATTTGCTGGGAGTCGCATGGCCAGGGAGTGGTGACTCTGGAGGATGAGATCAGGCAGCTCTTCCTCATGACATCACCCCACAGAGTGAGCCGTGGTTACTTCTCTGAAACTCTCAATAACATGCACAGAACTTGATTTTTTG
The DNA here is from genome assembly GCF_000696425.1 of Galeopterus variegatus. Lineage (NCBI taxonomy): Eukaryota > Metazoa > Chordata > Mammalia > Dermoptera > Cynocephalidae > Galeopterus > Galeopterus variegatus. The sequence goes on from NW_007726931.1 coordinate 279,632, forward strand.
CTCATCAGCTGTCATCAGGAAGCAACACCTGTGTTAAGAAGATGGAAACAGAGAAAAGGGGAAATAAAAACAGAGAGGTTAGAAAAAACATAGATAGAAACAGAAGTATCATAGTGATCAAATTGTACAAAAGATTAATAAAATCAAAAGCTAATATATTAAAATATTAGTAAGACAGATCAGGGCAAAACTGATCAGCAGAAAAAAGTAAAAGACGCAAAAAATATGAAACAAAAACAAACATAATAGCAGGTACTATGGAAATTTTTTTAAAAATAGTAGTATAAGAGTGTTATCAGTAATTATGCAGTAATAAATTTGAAAACCAGGTTGTGCAGTAATAAACAAAAGGGGGAAAAGCCCACACGACTGCACGACAAAGCAAAATAGTCCTAGCTCACTTTCCAGTGTGTTCTACCAAACTTTCAAGGTTTCTTCCTTTCAGTTCATTCCTTTTTTATACAAATTGTTTCTGAAAATACAAATCTTGAAATATGAAATATGTAATTTTTTTT
>NW_007726931.1:281356-300517 GCF_000696425.1 Galeopterus variegatus
GTCCCACCAACAATGAAATATGTAATTTTTTAATGTGACTACTGTAACATTCATTCCAAAGCAAAGAAGATTAACATAAGAAATAAAATGTATAACCCCATTCACTTATGAATATAGGTATGAAGATCCCTAAATAAAATAGCAGCCAACAAAATCTAACAGCATGCTAATGAAAATAAGACATCATGAGGAGGGGGAATTTTCTAGATGGAAGGATGGTTCACTACTTAAAAACCTTATAATGTATAGCATCAATAGACTAAAGAAGAAAAATATCATATGAGTATCCCAATTCATGCAGAAAATAATTATAACTAAGTATTGAAATTTATTCATAAAAACATCTAATAGAACACCAAAAATAGAAGGGAAAGACCTACAAGCATTCTCTTTATAATCAGGAAAGCATCCCCTTGTCACCTCTACTGCTGAACATACTTACTTACAGGAAGATGGACAAATAGCAGGTGTAAAGATGGCAAAGCAAGAGTTGCAACCGTCATTATTTCAAGAAGCCATAACATCAACCCAGAGAAAGCAACATAATTAACAATCTATTCAAACTAGCAAGATTGTCTGGGGAGGTGGCAGCATAGAGAGTCAATTTAAATAATCATGTCATTATCTCCACACAAACTGAAAAGTATAATTAAAAATAAGATACCATCCACCAGCAACAAATTCATCAAGTGTCTTGGAAATATCTGAATCAACTATTAAGACCTAGCAATAAAAACCATGAGCTAATGGTGCAAGCACAGGCAAAAATCCAATAGAAGAGAACAGGTAGAGACCTAGCTATATGGGAACTCAATGTCTGATAATAATGGCCCCACAAATCATGGAGAAGGATTATCCAGTACAGATTGCTGGGAAACCTGGCTCAATATATGGGAGAAAGTAAAACTGGATCCCTACCTCACATCATACATGAACTAAAGACCTAAATGTAACAGGTGAAACTAGAGTCAGAAGAACAGAGGAAGAATTAGTGGATTGAATTATGTCCCCCCAAAACTCACTAAAGCTTGAATTGAGTTCCCCAAGTTTTATGTATTGGAAACTTAGCCCTCATTGTCACCACTAAGAGGGTGGGAAATCCTGTTATAGTAATTGAAATGTGGAGCCTTGAAGAGGTGATTGGATTGTAGGATGTGCAAGAACAAATGGATTAAAAATGGGGGTCAATGGTGTGATTCTGAGGGCTTTAAAAGAAGAGGAGATTTTCTCTCTCTCTCTCTCTCTCTCTCTCTCTCTCTCTCTCTCTCTCTCTCTCTCCCCCCTTCTACCATCTTGCAGTGTGAGACCTCTGTATCACTGTTGCTGTCACCAGATGGACTTTGGACGTCCCAGACTCAGAAGCTGTAAGCAATAAATTTCGTTTTTTTTATAAATCACCCAGTTACTAGTATTTTGTTGTAAGCAACAAAAATGGACTAATACAAGAACTTTGTGATCTGGATATGGGAAAGAGAACTTAAACCTCCATTTTCATCTGCTTTTTCTTTTCTCCATGTGTGGGCAATTTCCTTTGTTTCAATTAGTCAGTCTCCTGGAAGTTTTATTTTAGCTGTCATATTTTAGAAGGAAATACATGTAAGTGTAATGATATGAAGACACTTACTATGGACAAGTTACTTTACGTCTCCGTGACTCAGTTTTCTCATCTTTAAAAAATGTGGAAACAGTACCTACTTCAGAAGGCTGTCGTGGGGATTAAATGAGAATAGATAGATTAGATAAATAGATACATGATAGATAAATGTATAAACATAATGTGCTTGGAACAATGCCTGGAACATGGTAAGTGCTATGCCAATGTGATATATTATTATTATTATATTATTATTTGCTGGCATTATTTTATACTCTAAAATCTGTTTACTATTCTTGGTATTCCTATGTCAAATCTTTTGTTTTATAGATATAATGTCTCTATTAGGGTTTGAAGGAACTAATCAATATCACCCTTTTTTCCACATTCACATTCTAAACCATCTGAGAGAAAAAAATCAGAAGAAATGATTGATGTGAAACAGTGTCTTCATTATTTTCTGTATCAGTCTGTTTCTGTTGCTTATAATAAAATACATAGAACTAGGTGATTTATAAAGAAAATGAAATTTATTGCTTACAGTTTCTGAGGCCAGGAAGTCCAAAGTCCAGGGGACACATCTGGTGAGAGTCTTTGTGGTGGCAACAGCGATGACACAGCATCACATTTTAAAACGAGAGCAACCTCATTTTAAGAGAGAGCAACCTCCTCATGTACTATCCTTTTAAAGCTCTCAGTACAATGCTCCTGACCACCATTAATCTATTCACTGCATGCCCTAATCACCTCTTCAAGGCCCCACCTTTCAATTACCATAGTAGGATTTCCCACCCTCAACAGTTACAGTGGGAATTAAGTTTTTTTGGGGGGGACATTCAATCCGAGGCAATGTTTAAATTGACAAGGAAGACTGTGGCTTCAGTCAACTTGCTAAATGTATTCACCAATCCCTGGTCTCAGAATTAGCCAGAGTCACCTAGTCACCCTCACTGGAAGTGCTGGACCATGTGGCACTCTCCTGGCAAGGACAGAATCTCCATCCTGAGCTCAGCCCAGACTGTAAGAGGAAAGCACACCGGTCCACAGACCTGCGCTCCCAAACTCCTCATCTCAGGAGCTGCTCTTCTGCCGCCGTGTGGCTTAACACAGCACAGGTTTGTTTTTCACTCCTTTTCACAATGGTCACTGCCAGTCCAGACAACCATCTTGCATCACTCTCTTCTGCACAGAAGCTCAGGGATCCCAGTAGAGGAAGGCTCCACCATCATGTAATGGCCCCACCTAGAACATGCAGCTTCACAGTGGGCCCAATGGGAGAAGAGGACACCGGAGTGTCCTGCAACAACTACCAAGTGCTCCAGCTTAGAAACAACACAACAGACCCCTGGAGAGAACTAGATACATTGTCTTTACTGAGTTAAATAGTGTCCCCAAGAGTTAATTCCTCCTGGAACCCACGAATCTGATCTTATTTGAAAATAGGGTCTTGGTCTATTTACAATTTTGATGAAAATGGACAAGATTAAAGAATCGTTTGCTCAATTCTGCTTGCAGTCCTACAATTTCAACTTACAGCACAGGCGGGAGCAGAGGGTGCTGTGGATGGATCGAGGGGGTGAGTGAGAGTCATTGCAATCTAGTGCAGATGGGGCTGTGCTGGAGCAGGGTGGGCCCTTGGCAATGGCTTCTGTCCTAAGAAGAGGGGGATTTGGACACCCTCAGAGGGAGAACATCATGTGAAGATTCAGGCAGAGACTGGAGTCATGCTAACACAGGTGAGCAATGCCAAGGATCACCATGGATCACCAGCAACCACCAAAAGCTGGAAGAATCAAGGCAGGATTTTCTTTTCTAGAGGCTTCAGAAGGAACGTGGCCCTGCCAACCCCCTGATTTTGTACTTCTAGGCTCCAGAGCTGAAAGCAATAAATTTCTGTTGTTTAAGCCACCAAGTTTGTGCTACTTTGTTGTGGCAGCCGTAAGAAACTAGTCCATGGCCTTACCCAATCCCAAGAGACTTGGATGGGTCACAGGCACGAGAGTTTAATCAGTATCTCCGTCCTTAGCCATCTCTTAGGCTCCTGGTCTACCACAGCAATCCTGCCACTTTCCTTCTTCCTGGTCTCCATGAAATTCACCAAAACTCCCTTTTACATCAACAGTGCACACCCATGCAGCTTGAAGGTATATTCCCGTGTTCAGAATATTGATAGTAGCAGATGCAGCTCATCTCCATAGAGATTGAGAGGATCACGTGGGTGCCATGGAAACCGCAGAGTCCAATTCAACATGAATCACAGGCTTTTCATACGCAGCAAACACACGTGCGTGCACACACACAAACTCACCCACCTCCACCAGCTCTTACAGAGTTAATCTGCATATTCACAGAACATGGCCACCATTTGTGTGTAGAGCCCCCACTGAGCCAAGTCCAGAAAACACATCCTGGATTAGTGGCCTGGCCCAAGGGCTACAGCCACTGACAGATCATCTGCAGCTTTGGGAAGTCTGGGTCCAGACCTTTGCCATCCATCAACACACACTTCGCTGCAGCAAACTGTTTTGAATTGATGTTTAATATAAAGGCTTTTATGACTGCACTCCATATTTCATTTCTGGCCATAAAATAATAATTTGAGAAATACACTGATAAAAATTTAACATTTACTTTCAATAAATAGAAAGCATTTTGCAGGGAACTGCAGCCCATTATGGAAATCATAACTCATGCTTGGTGCCAGGAAAATGTATTCTCAATTTCACTGCATGCTGTGCCCAGCTACAAAACCTGAGACTTTTTTTTGCATTATAGATTTTCGTTATGATAGATTAACAAATATAGTGTAAAAAAAAAGTCCTGTTGAATACAGCATGTACCATCTTAAATGAAGATGCCAAAACATGTCAGCCTTTCTTGCAGAGATGGCAGAATTGAAATTGCCCCTCATTTGTACAAGGCAACTATAAATGCTGAAATACAAATTATCATGCATTCAAAATGATCCTGCTTGTATACTTCCCCTGCTAATTTATGCGTTCTGCAGTTCCCAGTGCAGCAAACCTCTTCTGAACTTTTCAGAAAACACTAGTCTTTGGATCTTGAAATTAAATTGTGTTTAAGCAATACCACAAATTCTGCACCTGTTAAGATCTTCCCAGTGCTCTTATGACTTGCATTTATGATAATCTGCAGTAACCTGCCATCCATGCTAGAACTCAGACATAATAAGACGTCAGGGTGAATGCCACAAAGGCAGCGGTGCCATTCATTTCATAGTTAGAGCAGTAATAAAAGACGTCAGGTGATAGGAATACCACTGTTTCAGTGAATTAGAAGTAGAGGTGAGAAATGAGTCAGCTGCTTGTCTTGCTGGCTGGCGAAAAAGCTTTTTCTGTTTTTTTCTTACCTTTAAGTAAGAAGTGGTATTCAGATACCAGATGGCCATTGGTAGAAAAACAATAAGTGAATTAAATTTTTAAGTGCATGTGTGCATACAAAGAAATTCCCAGGGCCGGCCCGGTGGCGCACTTGGTAGAGTGCGGCACTTGGGAGCGTGGCGGCGCTCCCACCGAGGGTTCGGATCCCATATAGAGACCGGTCCGCTCACTGGCTGAGTGCGGTGCAGGCAGCTCCCACCGAGGGTTCGGATCCCATATAGAGACCGGTCCGCTCACTGGCTGAGTGTGGTGCAGGCACGACACCGAGGGTTGCGATCCCATTACCGGTCACGAAAAAAGACAAAAAAGGATTACCAGTCACGAAAAAAGACAAAAAAGGGAAAAAAAAGAAAGAAAGAAATTCCCAGATCAAGTCTCTATATTCATGATGGCTCTAAAGCACATGAGATTTTCTTCTCTATCTTCCAGAGTGTACTTTTAGAAATTAAAATATATATACACACACAAAAATGAATTCCCTACAAAGGAGTTATTTCATATTTCCTCACAGTTTTGAGATGAAAAGGGTACAGTGAGACAAAATGGAGAAATTTTAATTTAGTTGATTCCCAGGCTAATATACACATAGAATGTCTGCACTTTGATATTATAATGGAAATATCACTTGATTTGTTTAATTCTACTAAAAAATGGGAAGCTGAGCACTGGGTGTTTTATATATTTCTCCTTTAGGTCTACATGAGTTAAACTAGTCGGTACAGTTACTTCCCACCCAGGCCAAGTTTGTGAAATATTCCCCAGTGGGAACACTACAGGCAGTGACAGAAGGTAAGAAGGAAAACAGACATGCGACATGGACCGGGCCAAGGACACAGGCTGGCGGGGGGAGGCTGGTTTCAGCGTGGCCTCACGTTTGGCTTTGCCAGACTAGGGTGCTCCCCTCCTGTCAATAAAAACCATCACTCTCCCCTCTTGTACATACTGTACATTGAAATTATAGGACCCCAGACAAACTGTGCAAAGGATACCTAAGCTTGCTCATGTTCACCAAAACTGAATTTTTCGTTCAAGCTTGAGTTAGGGTGGTGGTCTACTCACTGCAGCTTATAAAATCTAGCTGGAGAAATATGAGGAGGGGCCTCGAACTCTACTGCCAAAAATCTAGCCAGCTGACTGTACTGGGACGCAGAATCATTTCATGTGATTATAAAAGCCAAACAGCCCTCGACAAGAGGAAGCTAGAGGCAGGCGGGTTTCAGCTGAGCATGCAGGAGGAGCTGTCTTGCGCTTCTAGATGCTGAAAAGAAAATAAGCCATTGAGGGAGGAATTGGGTCCTTCGGCTCTGGGAGGGGGAAGCAGAGGCTGGATGGTAGAGTCCCCATATTGGGTGTGAGTCCCAGGATTCCAGCCTTCTGGAAGTTTCTTCTGCATGTGGCAAGCACTGTGGTAGCTGTTAGGAACCCCAAGACATCCTGAACTGGACGCGGGATGCAAAGTTGGAGGCACTGAGAGATGGAGCAGGAATGCGCACTGGCGGCAGGTGGTGTCTCTGGGGTGAAGGGAACAGAGACCTGACTTCCATTTGCATCACCATGGAGTAGACTTCCATCAGCAGAAACAAGCCCTCCTGGAAGATGGTGTTGAAATGACATGAGCCTGGAGGCCAGGCCGCGAATCCCCTGAGCAGACAAAGCCAGTTAGGCCGTGTGAGCAAAACAGATTAATTCTTGTAAATGTCTATGATAGTCGGAAACGGTGTCACCTTCCAAAAATGGTAAAAGATGATCACTCTCAACCAATCCTCTGCTGTCTGAAAACCCCAGTGTAAAAAGCAATCATTGCAGAGTTTAAACAAATTCCTCATTTTTGTTTTATAAGCCAGCCTGCCATGCCTCTGGCTCCCTCTTACCGCTTTCAGTTTGGGGTCTCCTGGTTCTCAAACTGTCCTTTTGTATGCACAATAAACTTCTAAATTTTTTAGCTTGATCTGATTTTATGTTTGACAATGGTCAGTGACATCTGTCTGGTGGCTTAAAGAATTCTGGGTGGCAGAGGTGGGATTTCCCTGTGCTGAGTCAGAAACAGGATAAGAACTCAACAAAAAGCCCAGTAAAATTAACACCAGCTCTGGAACTAGCCAAACATGGGCTGGAATCCCCACCTAAATTATGCTTACTGTACGTGGGACCTCAGGAAAGTCACCTAACCTCTCTGAGCCTTTTTCTTTTATAAGAGAATGAGAACAATACTTTCTCATAGGGTTATTACAAATTTTAAATATGTCCCTGGCACTTATGAGTGACACAATAAATTATGGCCGTTATAATAAAGTTAATTGAGAATGCTATAGATTGAATGAAATTGACATCTTTGCACAGAAAAGACTTCCTAAGCATTTTTCAGCTGTCTCTTGATGGAACTTCAGCCTCTCAGGCCAACCAAATGAAAACCATCCCTTACCCACAGAGAGAAGATTCCCCAGAGACGACACGGAAAGATGCGCTTTCTTTGCAGAGTGTGACGTTTTCACAGCAATCTCTCTTCAACATCCTTCTGATCAGCAAAGACCCAAGCACACCTTGAAAACCCTGTTATGATCCAGCACTCTGCCAGCATTCTAATTATTCCAGTGGCTTCACAGAAAGAGGAACAATACTGAACACCCATTCAGTCTTCACCTAGCACACGGCCCCCTGCCACCGTTAGTCAAGCCTGTCAGCTCTGTGCAGAAAGCCACAAGTGCACAGCTGCACGTGGTAGAAGGCAACCATCCTCCAGTAATCTTGAGAAGTTCATTTAACTTTGCTCCGTTACATGCCTTTTGTTCCTGTGTACTTTTTTAATTAATACACTTTATTTTTTAAGACATTTTTAGGTTCACAGCAAAATTGTGCATGAAGTACAAAGAGTTCCCAAATACCCCCTGCCCCACACATGCGCAGCCTCCCCACAGTCAACATCCCCACAGAGTGTGCATTTGTCACAACAGTTGAACCTGCACTGGCACATCATTATCACCCAGTCTATGGTTCACATTAGGTGAATTCTTTGTGTTGCACATTCCATGGGTTTGGGCAAGTGTATGATGACATGCACCCACCATTGTAGTGTCATTCACAATAGTTCCACTGCCCTAAAGAGCCTCTGTGCTCTGCTTGCAGATCCCCCCTCCCCACTAGCCCCTGGGGACCTCTGATCTTTCTACTGTCTCCATCGCTTTTTCTTTTGCAGAGCATCATCTATTAGGAATCATGCAGTATACAGCCCTTTCAGATTGGCTCTCCTTTCACTCAGTGACATGCATTTAAGTTTCCCCCATGCCTTTTCATGGTTTGATAGCTCATTTATTTTTATAGCTGAGTAATATTCCATTGTATGGATGGACCACAGTTTATTTATTTATTCACCTACTAAAAAACATCTTGGTTGCTTTCAAATTTTAGCAATTAAGACTAAAACTGCTAAGAACATTTATGTACATGTTTTTGTACAAACATAAGTTTTCAACTCCTTTGGGTAAATACCAAAGAGCACAATTGCTGGATCATATGGCAAGAGAGGTTTAGTTTATGAGAAACCACCAAATTGTCTTCCAAAGTAGCTGTACTGTTTTGCATTCTTATTAGTAATGAACGAGAGTTCCTTCTGCTCCGCATCCTTATCAGCATTCGGTGCTGTCAGTGTTTTGGATTTTGGCTGTTATAATAGATGTGTCGTAGTACCTCATCTTTGTTATAACTTGCAACTTCCTTGTGACATACGATGTTAAGCATTTTTTCATATGCTTATTTGCCCTCTGTGTATCGTTTGGGTAAGGTGTCTATTGAGGTCTTTGTATACTTTGTAATTGGGTTGCCCATTTTCTTACTGTCGAGTTTTAAGAGCTCTCTCTGTATTTTAGATAACACTTCTTTATCAGATGTGTCTTTTGCAAATATTTTCTACCAGTATGTGGCTTATCTTCTCATTCTATTGACAGTGTCTTTTGCAGAGTAGAAGCTTTTTATTTTATCAGCTTTTCCTTCCAAGCAATATTAGCCCATTGGAAATTTTATAATACAGTTTTGGTTTGTCACCTTATGTTGCCTTGGCCACTGGGGGCTTTGACTACAGCATTCACTGTTGGAGACACTCCTGTCCTTATGTCCAGACACTAGTAGTGATGGTGCCAAGACTTTTGACGTCCCTGTCATCCTGGAGATGGAGGCTCCTTGTGGGTGCCCTGCCAATACCAGCCCATTTTTGCCAGGATTTAGAGACTCCAAAGTGCTAATGGGAATGTGGCCTCCAGCTGTTAGACCACATCAGACCCAAAAAAAGAATTGTAACATGTTATTACCAACACAGAAACTCCGTGATTACTCCTGTCCTCTAAATGACAGCACTGATTAAATAGTAATTAATTCCTCAACAGTCTGAATTAAATAATCAAGAAAGCTGCAGGTAATGTCATTACAATAGTTATTTAACACTTAATGAGATACGCTGATAAGTACCATCATGGCAAGTGCTCACTCTCTTCTCAAAGCAGCCCCATTACAATGGGATGGTCCTCCCAGAGGACCTAAGGGTTCAACTGGCAATTCACGGTCCCCTCATGAGACTAAATCTCTAGGCGAAAAGAAGCCCAATGTCATCACCCTCTGGCCCAGACTGTGCTATGTGTCGGCACCATACGAGCATTGACCACCACCAGCAGCAGTGGGGCTGATGGAGCTTGGAAGTGCTGTCCCCCCAAAACTCATGTGGAAATCTGATCCCCAATGTGGCAGTGCTGGGAGCTGTCTGAGTCATGGGAGTGGATCCCTCATGAATGGAATAATGCTCTTCCTGGGGGGTGGGGGTAGTGAGTGAGTTCCCTTTGTATTAGTTGCCATGAGAACTTGTTGTTAAAAGTCCCTGGCACCCCCTGCCCCTTGCTTCCTCTTGCCATGTGATCTGCTTGTACCCGCTGGCTGCCTGCTGCTTTCTGCCATGAGTAGAAGCAGCCTGAGGCCCGCGCCAGATGCAGCTGTCCCAGAATCGTGAGCCAAAGAAACCTCTGTTCTTTATAAATTACCCAGTCTCAGGTATTCTGTTGTAGCAACACCAATGGACTAATACAGGGGCCAACCAGCACCTAAGGGGCCAGTGGAAATCCAAGACTCGAGAGACCACAGCAGGAAGAACCTGGCTCTGCTCAGAAACCGACCGGCAAGTGAACACACAGAACTGATGAAGATGCACACCACAGGCTCAGTCGAGCTGGGAAGAAAGAAAGGAATGAGAGATGAGTGCCAAAGGAGGTGGTGTCCTTAGCCACCCTGGAGCACACCTTCCTCAGCTCAGAGCCCTGGGGTGACATCCTCTAGGCCATATTCTAGGCTTTACTTGATTTTGTATATGGCCAGTGACTGTTTCTTTCCTTCCAGAACTGTCTGAGAGGATGGACATCAGGATACCAGCACCGCCTCCCAAGGCAGAGACCTTTCCAAAGACACAGCTTCTGCCCTTGATCTGCTCATCCTGAGATGTCCTCATGGGAAAGTACATGTAAATGTGTTTATAAGACCAGGGATGCTGACACTACTCAGAAGAGTGTTAATTACACGTTGACTGGATCTCAGGTTTTAATCATATTCCCTGTGATTCAGTATTAGTAAACAAATGGATTGGGCTAGCCATATATTACCTACATATCACCTAATATATCCTATATTCTTTTCACCACTATGGGAAGACTTGATGTTAGTGAAGTCAAAATACTGCAGCTGAGTGTTCTTACTTCCCAGGTATGTTTTTTACAGTTTGCTTCTGTGTGTTTAGCCCTAAGATGAACAAGCTTCCTGGATCTGGCTTATGTCACTTAAGGCAATATCCTCCAGATTCATTCCTGTTATTGCAAATGGCGGGATTTCCTCCTTTTTTATGCCTGAATAGTATTCAATTGTGCATATGTATCACATTTTCTTTATCCAGTCATCGCTGATGGACACTTAGGTTGAGTCCATATCTTGGCTATTGCAACAAACATGGGAGTGCAGATATCTCTTCAAGGTACTGATTTCTTTTCCTTTAGATGTATGCCTAGTAAAAAGTTGATCTCATAGAAGCAGAGAGTAGAATGGTGATTACCAAGGCCTGAGGTGATTAGGGGGGACAGGGATTGGGGAGATATTGGTCAAAGAATACATGTTCATGGTTAGAGAGGAAGAATGAGTTCAAGAGATCCCCTGTACAGCATGGCAACTACAGTTGGTGATGATGTGCTGTATTCTTAAAAATATTGGAGAGGATGTTGTGAAAATAACTATACGAGGTAATGCAACGGTTAATTAGCTAGATGTAACCATTCCACAATGTATATATACTTCATGGCATTGTGTTGTACACAATAAATACAATTTTATATGTCAACCTAAAAAATAGATAAATGTTTTAAAAATTTCATCAGCGAGGATCCCTCAGCCACCCCCCCGTGTGGAGCAATGCTGCATGTGAATAGTGGAGTCACGGACAGTGCCGTTTTCAACATCACAGTCTTCTGGGGACTATGGGCACTCTGGCTGGGAGCTGGCACAGGGCCACATGCTCACCGCTTCTCTCTCACTGCCTGGGAAAGCCATTGTTAGGAAATATTGCCATGGCAACCAAGGGTACCAGAAGGCAGAGGAACTGACAGTCACCCACACAGAGCTGCTGGGTCTGTGGGCTAATTAAAGGTCCCATGCTCAGGGTCACCTGGTAAATGAGAAATGTCCATCAGAAACCCTCTGGCACTAACTGCTCTGCTCGGTGCCCCTAGAATGCCCAGCCACCCAGGCAGGTGCTGGCTGTTCCCCAAGTCTGCTCTGCATTCCCTGGGTGAGGAACTCAGAGGCCACAGTAACTCTTTAACTGGGCCATCCAATTAAATGGACTGAATCTATTTTTTGCCAGTAGGTGCATAAAGCCACTAACCAGAGTGATTAATTAAAAGCAGGTTGCTTTCCTCAGATCCTGATTTAGATCTGATGTCATTTGAAATTGCTTTCAAAAGTGTGTGCAGGTTCTTTAAGTCTAGTACTCAGGGTCCTAGAATGTGGTAGAACATTACCAGGTCTAAACAAGGCTGGAAGCCTTGCATATTAATCAGTCGTAGGGGTTTCTTTGAGCCTTAATCAGCAGCCATCTTCCTTACTGAGGGTTCTTGAGACAGGTGGACTCTAGGCATCTCCAATATACCAGGCAGCTTCAAGAATGTGGAGTCAGGTACTTGCTCATAAAAGCCCTGGTGCCCACTGGCATTTGCCCACCATCATGAGCTCCCACCTACTTCTGCAGTCACCTGAAACCATGCCCTGTAATGCATTCTCACTTCCAAATAAAGAGCTTCCCTGAAGACACGGAGGGTGAGGCTGAACTCTGACTCTTTAGGAATCAGTGGAAGCTATGCAGAAACTTCTTCTGGGAAGTCCCCAGAAGAAGTAATGCAGCCACCAGGAGAGGCCAGAATTTAATACACGATCCAGTGCTTGCAAGGGAAATCCGATGTCCACAGCAAAGCAGCCAGCTGCAGGAGACCAGCGACATCATTGCAGCCTGTCTGGCATTCCCAAAGGACTGAAACAGCAAAGCCCTGGCCCAGCTCACCTCGGTTAGCATCCTGGCACTGGAATCCCCTGCAGCCGCCCAGAGCAAAGCAGTCCCACATCTGAAGCCATCCAAGCAGTATTCAGTGGGACTGAAGATCTCCAAAGACAACCTTATCCACTTATCCTCTTCCCAGTGGCAAAAGGTCCTTTCTGAGTGATTCCAAAGACTTAATGCTGTGGGTTCAAGAGTCAGAGCATTTGCATCCCAGCTTCACACCAGTCTCTGTGTGACTTTGGACAAGTTCCCTAATCTTCCTCCACTTCCGTTTCATTGTCTCAAAATGACAGAAATAGCACTTCCTTCATAAATTCACTGAAGGATTAGATAAAGCAATCTGTACGACGCTTAGAAGGAAGGATGTCTAGGGTACAGTAAGTCCCCAGGAAGCACTGGCATGCTCTTTAGGGTGCATATCCATAAGCTCTAACCTCAGACACTTCACAATGCAGCAGCTTTAAGAAGCTTCTCTCTCACTAAGCAGTCAGGTCACGACAGCCCTGTGCAGGCAGAGCAGATCTGCCCAGCAGTCCCCCAGGAGCCCGGGCTCTCTGTGTTGTTAGTCCCAATCTGTGGGAAGGGGAGGGAGGGAGACTGGGACGTGTAAGGTTAGGTCTTCAGTGCTCAGGACTTAACCTGGAGGTGCAGGGCCCGGGCTCTCTGTGTTGTTAGTCCCAATCTGTGGGAAGGGGAGGGAGGGAGACTGGGACGCGTAAGGTTAGGTCTTCAGTGCTCAGGACTTAACCTGGAGGTGCAGGTGTCACCTCCACCCACAGCCTGTCATCCCAGGCTCTGTCACATGGCACACCTGATGGCAAGGTGGTCTCCAGCAGTCCCTGTCATGGTTTTTATTATTATTACTCAGTGAATGGGAAACTTGATACTACATTTGATGAGAAAACAATGCAGATTAGCTCATGTAGAAACCAAGAGCTCAGGCACACACTGTGTGAATGGTTAAGGTGTGGCAGACATCAGTCCAGGTCTACTTAAGGGTGTTCCTTCTGGCCCCCACACCCACTGAGATCCGCTGCTTTGGAGCCCACAAGGTAGGCTAAAGCACACAGGGATGGGGTTCCACCTTGTCAGGAGCTGCAATCCCCAAGGCAGGTCCGGAAGCTGACAGGCGTGTGGACCGATCCTTACCCCACGTCCTCACGACCCTGAGCAGAGCTCGCTGGGCTGGCTGCCTGCTGTGTAGCATAGGAGGAAGCTGTGTGCGGGGTACACTCCAGACTTCTGTGCCCTATCCCTGCAGGACCCTATGAACTCCAGGAAACCAGGAGAAGAGGTGAGGACGTGTGCTCCTAACCTCCACCATCGCCCCCAACCAGACCCCCCCGTGCGTCTCCTCCCTTGGTGCAACTGCTGGTCCCTCGCCTTGGCTTGCCCTGGCTCTGGTCTTCATCTGGCATGCCCTGTTTGGGGGCCCAGCTTCACTGTTTCCGCAGAGCGCACACCTGCCCATAGGCCAAAGCTCCGTCTCAGTCCCAGCTCTAACGCTTCATCCCCTGTGGGCAGCCACCCTTCTTCCACATCCTGCTCCCCTTCAGATCCTCCAAGTGTCTTGCTGAGCAGCAGGAAACAGCATCTACGAAATGCCTAGCATGGCATTCCACGTGTGACCAGTGCTCGTGGGCTGCCAGGATCCTTGTCCTTATTCCCAGTCAAAGGAAGGGGCCCTTCTGAAGGAGGCTGTGCAGAATCTCCCAAGAGAAGCACCCTGGGGATGCTCCCAACTGAGCAGACCTGAGCTGCTCTGGACTTCAGGGCTCTCTGTTAGAGAATTAGACCTTCCAGCGACTAATGTAATTGCTCCCTGCGGCCTCTGGTAGCTAATTTTTCATTTCTTTGGCTGCTGCAAGGTTTGGCCCATCTGTCTGTCTAGCTGCTTTATTAGTATCTATTTTTACTCATAACCAAAAGAAAAATAGACAAGGATTTCAAGATTGATGTAAACCTCTTTGTTAAAATTAGCCATTTATTACTAACTGCCTTAGAAATGAAAGCCAAACCATGCACCTTCTGAAATAATTTGAAGCATAAAGATGAAACTATGTATTAATTAGTTTAAACTTAAGTGAGGTTTTTTCATATACAGGAACTTGGTCTAATGGATTGAATTTGGACTCCTCCACAAATGAATTCCGAGATCCTAGTTATATATATTCACAAAGCTGTGACTTCCTGAAGTTTTCTTGGCAGCGTGAAAGAATATATTAAAATCTGGACTCCGTATGTGTTTCCCAGAAGAAATCAGCAGCCAGTTTCTTCTACCATAAAATTAATCCATAAAGTAAATGAACAGAATGTAAGAAATAACTCTGTTGGGGCATATAGGTCCTTTCATGCCAACAGTATCCAGCAAAGATTTTGCTGTGTCATTCTGAGGCCCTTTGAAAACTGTGTCAAATCCTATAGAATTGTATTTGAAACAGACTATAAAAGATTTCCAGGAAGCTCTTGTGGGGATCAATATCAAGATTTATAGCAATGGAAATAAATCTGATTTCTAAAATGACTTTTGATAATACCACGTTAATGACCTTTAGGGGAATCCTTCTTAGAAGTTTTGGGACACAGGTTTTCAATCACTGAAACAATGTTGAAGATGGGAACTTGCAAATTAAAGAGAGCACCACTTGTTTTAAATCGATAGGTGGCAAGATTACAGGAACCAGGTTTCCAAAACATAAAAAAGAAAATCAAGCTTGATTTTATTTGGCTTATCTCACTCAGCCCTTGGTGCCATAAATAACACAAGACCTTATTCCAGAGATTCTATAATAGAATTAGTGGTCAGAGAAAAGGAGTAAATGATTCCACGGGAGGAAGAGGAGCAAAAAGGGAAGAAGAGGAGGAAGAGAGAGAAGACATTTTCACATAAAAACAGAGTCAATTACCTAAATTTATTCCCTCCAAAAATGGTTAGAAAATATTCCCAGTGACATGGAAATTGGGTTTAGGTCAGGACAAGAAAGACCCATCTCTTGCTGGTTTGTACATAACAAACCTCAGCCTGGAAACTGCACAGGGCCCTGGACACCGGGGCCAAGCAGGGAACCAGTGGCTCACTCCGTCCATGTGCCATGGCCTTGGGCCACCAGAGGCTCACACAGGCCCAGATACAGGAAGGGGGCTCCACTGCGAGGTGATGGGAGACCCACTCTGCCCAGAGACTTGCGGCTGCTGGATCCAAACCGTGGACTCCCACGCTCCAGATCTACATACGAGCCCCTGCACCTGCTCACAGCTGAGCAGGGGCCTCCACATCAGGACCACTCAAGGAGGATGCTTGTGGGCTGTAGGCTTCAGTCTAGAGTCCTGCTGTTTCGTCTCTGTAAAGAGAGACACTGAATCTGAGAGCTTCGCACTTGGCAAGGTTACCAACTGGATGTTACAACCATTTGCTGAGAACAAACACAATGTAGCCTGTGTGGGTCTAACGTAGAACCAGCCCGGCTCGGCTGCCCTGCAGCTGGCCTTCTGGGGTGAGGCATCAGGACATGCAGGAAGCCAACCAGTTAACACCCAGCCAGCCTTGGGGGGTCCCAGGCAGCCTGGTCATCCTGCTGTCGCTACCTCGCAATGTGGTAAGAGCTAAGAGGAATTTACAACAAGCATGGATCACAGTTACACAAGTAAATACAATTGTGCACAGCACAGAAAAGCCCTTGATCCCGAAGGAAGATCAGGGCAGCACGTGTGCATTGTGATGAGAAACCAGAAGAGAAACAATTCAGGAAACACACTTTCCACCTCTATTAATTTTTCCACAAGCCTCCTCCTTCTGATGGGTCCCGTGGGTGAAATACAGGGGTCTCTGGGAGAATCAAACAGCTTATCCAGAGAACAGCATGAGCAGGTGAGTTAGGCAATCTGTAGGCGAATTGAATATTTATTGAGATACTGGCAAAAAGGCACATTGGAAAAGCAGGTGGCCGTGGTCGCTAAGAGGCAGAATGTTAAAGCCGTGAAAAGAAAGTAACTTGGACTAGGTCTTAACCAGCTCCTGCATTTTCTTAAGACCAAAATCAGCCCTGTTAGCGTCAAATGTGGCCACGAAGGAGGCCAGGCCATGGCCCCAAGCTCCGCAGGAAGTTTTCACTGCCCTCTGCCCTCTTGTGCCCATGTTCACGGCAGGGCCAGTCATTGGTGCATGCCACCCTCCCCCTCAGATGGCCTCAGAAGCACAAAGAAAATGGTGGAACTAACACATCCGAGTTTCCTTAGGTGTTCATTCCAGCCTTAATTTATCTGAATAATCATGTGTGCATGGAGCTAGGAAGGATGGGAGAGAGGGGACTATGTCCCGGGACCCGCCTCTTCCTGAAAGCAACACTGCAGAGCAGATGAAGGTGGCCTCGGCAACAGTGATCCCACTTTTGGGCACCCTCTCCTTCTGTCAGCTGCCCCCCACCCCACTAGTCCTGAACTGTCCAAGGTCGCTACCCTCTGTCCTCAGCTGCAGACCGCACAGCCAACCCTCCCCTTGACTTGGATGTGTAATGGACATCCCAAATGACACAGCCCTCCCCAAGAAACCTGCTTCTCCCCTGTCCCTAAACATTGGAGCACCACAGATCCAATGGCTCAGACAGAACATCTAAATATTATTCCTGATTTCTGTTTCTCTCACATCCTCCACACAACCCTTTAGTAAATTCTATCAATGCCACTTAAAAAATGTAGTCCAAAGCCGAGAGTCCAAACCTACAATATCTCTCATCTGGATGATGAAAACTGTATCATATCCAGTCTCCCTGCTCCACAGATGCTCCCTGCAGCGGCAATCCACTCGCCACACAGCAGTCAGAGGGATCTTTAAGAAACACGAATCAGGGCCGGCCCCGTGGCGCACTCGGGAGAGCGCAGTGCTTGGGAGCGCAGCGGCGCTCCCGCCGCGGGTTCAGATCCTGTATAGGGATGGCCGGTGTGCTCACTGGTTGAGCGCGGTGCGGGTGACACCAAGCCAAGGGTTGCGATCCCCTTACCAGTCGCAAAAACGACAAAAAAAAAAAAGAAAGAAACACAAATCAGATAATCGGATCATGTCACCCTCCTCCTTAGGTCGGGGTGACACCAAGCCAAGGGTTGCGATCCCCTTACCAGTCGCAAAAACGACAAAAAAAAAAAGAAAGAAACACGAATCAGATAATCGGATCATGTCACCCTCCTCCTTAGGTCGTCATTCACAGAAATTCTGGGTCCAATGAAGCTGGTAACAACAAAACAATATTAGTATTGTGGTGATAAAGTAATACAGACTCTGTCTGTAGAGAGAGACTTTATGCATGCCACACATATCCCCAAAGACCCCAGGTGTATTTTCAGGTGCAGACCTGCCTGCAGAGCACTGCACCCCATATCTAAGTGCATGCTCATTGTCATCACCCAGGCAATATGGCAACAGCATCTCAAGCTCAGCATGGCAGACACTGAGCTCCTCGTCTCAACACACACCCCTCCCACCACAACCACAGTCCCCAAATGCCCCCTCCTCGGGGAATGGCACTGCCATCTGCCCAGATGCACAACTCATAGCCTGGGTATGATCCCAACATCTCCCTCTCCTCTCCTAGAATCAACTTAGCGCTAATTTTTGAATGAATTCCTCCTCACTGGTGACAGTTTCATGTAGAATCAAAAGTCTGAACCCAAAAATTCTTGCTGAACTTGGAGGGCTAAAGCTGTTGGTAGAACAGGGGTCATGGCATTTGGGATAAGACTTCTCTTTACATGGAGGAGCTATTCACTCAACACCTGCAGCATCTAACAAAATGTGGATGGTCAGAATCAATTAAAATAATAGTAATATTATTACTAGTATTCGTCCAGAGCTTTAGAGTTCCCAAGCTATTTTGCATGCATTAATGAATACTACGAAGATGCCTGCAGGAACTCAGCCACCAAGCAGAGTCAACTCAGCCCTATGCCCTAATGTTTCTGCAGTCCTGATCGGACAGCAGTGGAAATGGCCCAAGAAACGCACTGAGCTGACTCAGGCTCAACACCCAGCCTCAGAGGAGCACAGAGCAAAAGGAAAGAGTCGTGTGGTTCAGTGTAAGATGACACTGCCCTCGGGAGGCGGATTAGGATGGGTCCAGAAGGTGGCCGTCCCTTCTCCTGTACATGTTCTCATCTGCCTCTTCACACTCCTGCATCCTTGTCACCGTCAGGCTCCTCCATCCATTGTCGCTCAAGCCGTGACCATGTCCCTTTACAAGCAGCCCCCAGAGAGAACACGCACTGTAGACTGTGTGCATCATACACATGCAAGGAATTGACATGGGCAATGGTAAATCTACCACCAGCAGCTCCTGATGCGGGCTGCTCAAGCACAACTCTCCCTGCATCTGAAGCAGCTCTCACCCAGATACGGTCGCCTGCCCAGGAGGACTGACTAGGGGACCACATCCCCCACAGAGTCCACCTGACCGTGGGACCCTCCCCACGAGAGAAATACTTTGCCCTCTCATAGAAAATAGAAAATAGGAAGGGCTCTGAAATGTATGAGGGCACTTCAAAAAGTGCATGGAAAGATGGGTGTTATCTTTTATTTCTATTTTTCAATGCACTTTTTGAAGGACGGT
>NW_007726931.1:301054-304798 GCF_000696425.1 Galeopterus variegatus
TGCATGGAAAGATGGGTGTTATCTTTTATTTCTATTTTTCAATGCACTTTTTGAAGGACGGTCGTATCTTGCATGACTAATTTTAGAGTGCTACAAATTAGCTTTGTAGAAATGTCTTGTTAACTCAAACCGCTTCTGCTCTTCCATTTGTTTTATTTGAGCTGTTTTGTTTTGATTCATTCACTCCCCCAGTTAAGTAGTCCTGGTTGCATGTAGTACATGCTCAAGGGTTTCATAGGAAATGGTCTTGGGCAGGTGCGCACAGACAACATACACATACGTGCACACATACAAGACACACACTCTCTATAGCTGCTGGTTATGGAATATAATCCAAATATAATCCTTCCTGATAAAGAAGTGAGATGTTGCTCCACTTAGAAAAAGGTCAAATGTGACCAAGAGGGAAAGTCTTTGCTAGCAGCTCCCAAGCGACCCTCCCTCAGATGCCAGATCAATGATTCTTAATCGCCAGTGTGCCTCTGAATTGCTCAGAGAGCTTGCTAAAGATTCCGATTCCTGGCTCACACCCCAGGAAGTCTGATTTAGTAAGCCTTGTGTGTGGCTATAAATCTGGTTTTGTAACCAGCACACTGCTTGATTCAGAAGCTGTTGGTCCAGGAAACAAACTGGAATCCAGCCCTGCACCTGCTGTTCTCCCCCTAAGCACCCTTCAGCGTATCCTCTGAGGATTCAGGCTCAAATGCTGGTCCATCCTCATCTCTTCCGACTCCCAAGGTGCAGCCCACGCCCTGGCACATGGCTCCATCTCCTCTACAGCACGCACCTAGCTTGCTCCTGGTCACATAACTCACAGCTAGGAGACCTCTCCCTCTAGGGAAGCATCCCTAATCTGTCCCAGTGCCATGTTTCCAGCTGCTCTAAAGCTTCCCTTATTTCCCACACCTTCTGCTCCTTGTATGGCTCTACCCAAATCCACCCACGTGGTCATCCCAGCACGGCCCTCTCTCAGTACCCCCACCACTGTGGCTCATCCAGGGGAACCCCAACCCAGACTGGGCCAACCCAAGTTCCCCCCAGGGAGTTTTGAAACAAACTGGAAAAAGATACTAGTTTTCTCTTTGGGTGGCTAAAGCTCCATGCTGTAAAACATGGAAGCTTTCAGCAGACATGCTTTCCACTGTGTGGACAAGAGGAGAGGAGAAAGGGGACTGAGAGAGAAACAAAGGAGATGGACCCAGACTGGGCCAACCCAAGTTCCCCCCAGGGAGTTTTGAAACAAACTGGAAAAAGATACTAGTTTTCTCTTTGAGTGGCTAAAGCTCCATGCTGTAAAACATGGAAGCTTTCAGCAGACACGCTTTCCACTGTGTGGACAAGAGGAGAGGAGAAAGGGGACTGAGAGAGAAACAAAGGAGATGGGCATGGTGGCCCTTCTCTCCTGTCATGCCTGCTCCTCTCCCTACAGGTCTTTCCTGAGGCCAGTTTATCCTTAACCTCGTGTCTCTATGACACACAGTGTTCGTCTGCCAGGGCTGCCGTAACAAAATCCCATGGCTGGGTGTCTTTAACAACAACAGAAATTGATTGTCTCACAGTTCTGAAGTCTGGGTGCCAAAGATCAAAGTGTGAGCACTGCTGGTTCCTTCCGAGGCTCTCTCCTTGGCTTGCAAACAGCGTCTTCTCCCTGTGTCCTTACCTAGTCTTTCTCTGTGTGTGCCTGTGTCTTACTCTCCTCTTCCTGTAAGGACGAGGAGATTGAATTAGGGTCCACCCTAATGATCTCAGTTTACCTTGCTGACCTCTTTAAAGATCCTATCTCAGTCATATGCTGAGGTTCAAGGGGATAGCACTTCAACTTATGAAATTTGGGAGGACACAATTCAGACCATACCACATCCTGATATTGTCATAATAAATTCCTCCTTTGGGTTTAACCTCCTCTCAGTTGGAAAGACTGCTGCAAACTACAACTTCTCTGCATCCCTGGGCAGATGCCCAGGCAGGACATTTTGGTGATTGCTGATTTGGTTTTCTTTGCCTCCATTGGACTGGGAGTGCCTTCAGGTCACAGATCATGGTCAACTGGACTGAGTCTCCCTAGGGGAGCCTGGCATCGGCACATGCTCAATCACGTCTGTGGAATACACAGGTGGGCACCCTTTGCCCATCCTCCTGTTATAGGAAAGTCAGAGAAGGGAGCCACTTAAGAAATCTTTGCTGAGATTTGCAAAGCATCTATCTAGCTGTGTGCCTGGCCCCAGTCCTGGTGATCTTCAGCCAAAAATAAAGTACCGCTAAGAATTATTGCTTAGAGATTCAGTTTTTATCGGGGCTGTGTGCCTGGCCCCAGTCCTGGTGCTCTTCAGCCAAAAATAAAGTACCGCTAAGAATTATTGCTTAGAGATTCAGTTTTTATCGGGGTTCTAGAAAGCCAAGAATTTCTGAGTAGTGTATGAATCACAGGAAAGAGCCTTGGTTATTTTTTGCCCCAAAACTGGCAGTGTTCAATGATGGATAAATGTAATAGCTGAGGAAATGCAACCTCCTTTGACACTATTTCAGTGTTGCTTAAGACCACCCTTGCCAGGGTGGAGATGGCCAGAGAGAAGCAGCCCCTGTCTCTCCCTTCTGTCTGGCCTTGAGCCTGCATGCGCTGTGTACAGAAGCTCTGAGTACCTGCCTTATAGAGAGCTCGCTTCCCAGGTGCAAGCTAAACGAATACCTAAAGAATTGTAAAATTAAGGGAGGCCCCTTCTCCTTCTAGTGAGACAAAATTAGCATATGATAGTGTCAGACGCTGGTGAGGAGGGGAGGAAGTGAGCACTCACACTTCTGGTGCAATCATGAAGTGGGTATAATTGGAAAACGTGGTAGTTGTGCCCAACAAAGAGGAAGATGTGCACACACTGAAGTCCAGAGAAATTCATGTATCTGTCCAGAGGGTATTCAGAAGAATGCTCATTGCACTATTATTTGCAATAGTAAAAACAGCATAAAAATAGAAATCAACTTAAATGCTCATGGATAGAATATCATAAAAAACAAATAAGCCAGATATAAATGCAGCAAATACATGAATCTTAAAATTTATAACATTGAATGAAGAGGGTAAATTGCAATATGGATACTGTGCAGAAAAGAGTTAATGTGGCGGACCTGAGACCACTCTCCTTAGAAAGGTTTGCAAGGTGGGCCCTTCGCTGGTGTCTGGGCCTGGGTGGGTTTAAATGACACAGACAGTATGGTTTATGCTGAACACCTGCTTCCTTTCCTTCCAGGAGTCTGAAATGTTGGTACCTGTCAGGCAGTGGGTGTCTCCATGACCAGGTACTGATGAAAACCTTGGGTGCTGAGTGTCTAATTGCTTCCTGATTGAAAACATTTCACACGTGTTGTCACAACTCATTGCTGAAGGAATCAACTGCATCCAGAGTGACTTGGCTGAGAAAGGCTCCTGGGAGCACATGCCTGGTTTCCCCAGACTTCTGTCTGTGCACCTTCTCCCTTTGGCCCTGTGTCGTCTCCCTGCAGTGACTCACAGAGTGAGCAGATGACTGTATGCTGAGTCCTGTGCATCCCCCTAGGGGATCATTGGATCTGAGGGGCCCCCCATCACAGATATAAACAAACTGGTGTAATTTATTCTAAGTTTAAGAACATAGAGGGCCGGCCCGGTGGCGCACTGGATAGTGCGCCGCTTGGGAAGCGCGGCAGCGCTCCCGCCCGAGGGCGGATCCCATGTACAGACCAGCTCCCGCTCACTGGCTGAGCGAGGCGCGG
>NW_007726931.1:305622-334255 GCF_000696425.1 Galeopterus variegatus
TACCCAGATTTTGAAGGTAAACGACTGAAGATTAAAGAAGTTAAATAATTTGTCCAAGATCAAAAGATCAGTGGCCAGGGCCGGCCCGGTGGCGCACTGGATAGTGCGCCGCTTGGGAAGCGCGGCAGCGCTCCCGTCCGAGGGTTCGGATCCCATGTACAGACCGGTTCCCGCTCACTGGCTGAGCGAGGCGCGGGAGCAACGCCGAGGCTTGCGATCCCGTCGCCGGTCCCCGGTCCGGTACGGGGGCAACACTGAGGGTTGCGATCCGTTGCCGGACACGGAAAAAAGACAAAAAGACAAAAAAAAAAAAAAAAAGAACATAGAAAAGATGATTATTTATTGTTTATGGAGACACCTGTGTGATGTGAAAACATGGAAACATGCCCAGGAGAAATGAGCGAGTGGATGGGACTCCAGATGCGATAGTTTATGCCTTTAAAGATGTGAAGCAGATGGGGTGAAATACTAAGATTTGATAAACCTGAGTGACGGTTCATGGTGGGCTCAAGCTCTTGTCTATAGTATTCTGTCTGTTTTAAATATTTTCATAATGAAAAAACATTGAAAAGGGACAAACTAAAGAAAAAAAGGCAGCTCCGAGGCAATTCAGATGAGTGTATTTCAACTGTTGCTCGCCTTTCCCCCACCTTGGTCACGGATCTTTCCTACAGGATGGCAAACAACCCAAAATCCAGGACGTGGCACAAACCTGACACTCAGTTCTTCCTTGAGTAGGGATTTGATTGCAGGAGAAGGGAGCGGGTGTCAGCACCTGTCACCCCTGAGGAAGGTTGGAACAGAGCCAGGAACAAAGTAAAAGGCTGGGGTCTCCACGGCAAGTCCCAGGGGAGGGGAAAAGATCAGTCTTCTGTGTCATTTCCCAACACCGCTGGGCTGTGAGTGGCCCTCACATTGGACAGAGGGATGTACAAGAGAGTAATTCTCTTTTCTTCTGGGTTTGGGGCCAACTGTAATGGCAATAACTATAATGGTGTATTATAATTTCTCAGCACTTCGCTCATCTACAGTGAGAGCAGCCAGATCAACCAACATCTGCTACGTTCCTACAATGCAGAGAAACTAAATGACGGTCTTTGTCCAAGAGCTCACCATCTACTAAAGGAGGAGAAAGTGGACAGATTCAAAGGACATAAACTGACCTTGAACAGAGCATAGGTGAGGATAGCAATGGCAGTCAGTGTCTGGCTCATTCATTCATCTCTCCACTGTAATCCCTCAGGGCTGGAACACCAGGTGTGCTCAACAAATACATGCCAAAGTGAACGGAAGCCCTTGATTCTGCCGACAGTAATCCTGTGCAATTGTACCAAGTACGTCTTTGTACTGGTGAAGAATTGGTTCCAAAATCCATGTAAATGCACACTTCCCATTTGCCTACACAGGAACCAGGCCATGCCCCGTGGTGAACCATCACACTTTGCATCCCAGCCATGCTGGTTGTGTCTTGAAATCTACCCAACCCTTCCTCCCCCCTCCATTGGCAGGGGTCAGACTGCCTCCTGGTCTGAAGCCTCCCCCTGTCCCCTCATGCCTCCCCCCTCTGACCTTTCACAGGCATTTCCCGGACAATCTCTGACATGTCTAATTCCACCTTAGTGCCTGATTCTCAGAAGCCCTAAGGTAGCACAGCTACACTTCCAGCACTAGCAAAAGGCAGCAATATCACAGGAGCCAAATAGTTACTTCTCAGTAAATAAATAGCTTCTTGAAAAAAATAATAATTTTCAATGAAAATTAAGTAATACTCTACAAGGAAAATGTAAAATATTCCCTACTATTTATAATTTAAAAACTGCTTTAGTCTAAATTATTTTGTATGATCAATGAGCCATTTGTAACTTCCTTTAATTTTCTTGTCAATGACATTTTTTTATTCAAGAATGATTAGCAGCAAATAAAAAAAAATCACACTAGATGGAACTATCAAATTATACAAATAATTGATAACTTAATTTCTGCTTCATTAATTTAGTCATGCTGGCTGCTCCGGGGTCAGTACTAAGAACGAGATGGAGCAAATCTCCATCAACCTATGCCCCTAGTGACATTGCATTATTTGGAAGTTAAGTTCTTTCTTTATTTGTATTTAACTGAAACATAACTGATTGTACATATTTGTGGGATACAGCATTAAATATCAATACCTGTGTGCAATATGTGATCTTAAATCAGGATAATTAGCATATGCAACATTACACAATGTAATCATATTTTGTGGCCCTTTATCAATTTCTTGCTAACCCCTACCCTTCCATTTTCCCATCTCTGGTGGCTTCAGTTCTGTTCTCTCCTTTTGAAAGTTCATCAAATTATTCTGATTATTGTATCTTTCTTTTTTATTGTTTTTTTTAGCTCCCACTTATGAGTAAGGACATGTGGTATTTCTCTTTCTGTGCCTGGGTTACTTCACCAAACATAATTTTCTCCAGGTTCTTCCATGTTGCTGCAAATGGCAGAATTTCATTATTTTAATGGCAGAGTAGTATTCCATTGTGTATATATACCACCCTTTCCTTATCCAGTCAACCAACAATAGACACTTAGATTGGTTTCAACTCTTGGCTATCATATAGAGAGCTGGGATAAACATGGGAGTGTAGGAATCACTTTGACATGAGGATTTCCATTCCTTTATGTGTATACCCAGCAGTGGGATAGCTGGGTCATATGGTAGTTCTATCTGCAGTGTTTGAGGAACTGCCATACTGTTTTCCATAATAGCTGCACAAATTTACAGTCCCACCAACATTATGGTAGTGTTCGAATTTTAACTTTGTCCTGTTTGCAATTGTCAGCATCTATGGGCTCCTAGGTTTCAGTGTTGACCCTGAGAGTCCTATGTATGAGATTCTAACGTTAAAACAATGGGCAACTGTAACAAGCAAACTGCATCAGTCCACAGTTGTGCTGTGCTGTCTGTTGAGGGCAGAATTCCACCTTGCTCCCTAGGAGATTTCCAGGGAAGAACCAACGGTGGCAGGCAGACCTTGCAGTCCAGCAAACCTATCAGGGTGCTTCTGACTTCATATTACAAAGTTGTTATACAAAGAAACAACAGTACTATTTGCTCTGTGAGCTTCAACCTCATTGTTCATTGTCCCATATTTTCTTTCAAGGTGTGCAATGTGATTTTATATATATGTACACTGTTTTAAATGATTTCCACAATCAAACTAATTGGCATATCCATTTACTTAAGATCTACTCACTTAGCAAATTTCAAGTATACGATACATTGTTATTATCTATAGCCATCATGATGTATAATGGATTGCCACAACTTATTCATTTTATAACTGTAATTTTGTATCCATTGATAAACATCTCCCATTCCCTCTACCCCTGACCCCTGGTAACTACCCTTCTACTTTCTGTTTTTATAGGTTTGACTTTTAGACTTCACACGAGTGAGATCATGCACTAATTTGTCTTTCTGTGCCTACTTCATTTTACTTAGCATAATGTCCTCCAGGTTCATCCACGTCGTCAGAATGACAGGATTTTCTTTTTTTCTGTGGCTGAAGAGCATTCTATTGTGTACATATGCCACAGTTTCTTTATTCATTCATCCATCGATAGACACAGGTCGTGTGCATGTCTTGGCTGTTGTGAATGATGCTGCAATGAGCACATACGGCAGGTATTCTTTTTGAATCTAAGATTACTCTCCTTATGTACCCTAAGAAATGACCATGACCACCAAAAATATCTATTGAGCATTAGTTACATGCTGATGTTAATTGTTCAATTCTCACAACAACACAATGAGGTGGGAACCATCATTATTGTCATTTTCACATGTGAAAATGGAAGCTCAGAGATGTGAAGTAACTTATCTAAAGTCACAGAGCAAAAACAGCCAAGACAGGGCGTGAAACCAGGCACTCCAACTCTAAGTTCCCACTCTTATCAGTTCCTCTGCATTTCGATTTTATTTTTTATAAAAGGCTAGTAACCTAAAATGAAGATTTTTAAAATTTAATTTCATAGCTTCATGAACATTTTTGGTAAAATTCTAATCGGGATGATTTCACCATTGAAAAATAGAACTGTCCACACATGCCCTTCCGAGCAAGTCAGTGCTTTCGTAATAATGTTCTCTTCCTTTGATAACAAGATTTTTTCCTATAAGCAGGCAGTCTGCTGCTCAAAATTTGTTAAAACGTGTTCAGTACAAAATTTGAAACGTGTTTCAAATCCCTCTTTCAAATCCAAACCTGCAAACATTTTTATTGACCTGAGTGATCGCCAAATCAATGACCAAGCCGGGGGCAGGGAGGGGTGGTGGAGGTTTACCTTCTTGGCAAAACTGACATTCAGAAAGCATAGCCAAGTGAATACTCTGTATAATTCAATGTAGGACATGTAAGATGCAATAGATATGGTCATCAATAAACTCCCCGTATCACAAATTTGAATTAGGGGGTTACATTTTGTAGGCATTTCAGGTTTTTTTAAATTAAATAATTTGACAATCCATCCATCATCCGTGGCCTATTTGTTCACTGCGCCAAGGGCTCTGGAGCTTTCCACTCGCTCTTGCTACTCCAGCTGGGAGCATTCACAGGCAAGAGACTGTAGGAGACAGAGGAATGCAGCTCTCATAAAGCTCTAGCTTCCAGTAAGCTCGGATTTCAATTTTTTTCTTAATTTTAGCAATTGGGCATTTAAGGCTGATGCACAACAGGTCCTACGTGGACAGAAACAACTGGATCATCTCCAGCTGTGTCTCCGCCATTCTCAGCTCAGCACTGATCCATCACAGTCCTGAACAGTCTGTTAAACTCTCAGAAATTCAATTTCCTCTTCTATAAAATGGAACGACTGAATCCTGAGGGTTTGAAACAAACAATGGTTTTGCAACACCTAAGGTAAAGCCTGGAAAAGAGTGTGTGTTTGAAAGACATTGGTGGTTCCGCCTATTACAAAGCTACCGGAACACATTATGTCAAGTGGAACAGACCAGGCCCGGAAAGTTCTGTGCACCACACAATCTTAGTCACACGTAGAATCTGAGAACGTTCCTCTCATAGAACAACGGGAGAGCAGAGTGGTGGTTCCCAGAGGCTGGGGTAGTTTGGAAGGGGGAGCGGGGTGGGGAGATGCTGGTCAAGGGCACAAAATTTCACTTAGGCAAGAGAGTAAGCTCAAGAGACCTGTTGTATAACATGACGACTGCGCTTAACAGTACTTTGTACTCTCAAAGAACGCTAAGAGAGTGGACCCAAGAGTGTTCCAACCACAAAAATGGCAACTGTGTGTTAATTAGCAAGAGTTAGCTAATTTACATTTTAGCTAAATGGGAAAACCCACGTCCATTTATAATTGCTTTACTCCCAGTATTTTCAAAAAGGTGTATCTTGATAAGTAAATTTGTCACTTTCTCAAAATTATATCTAAAAATGAAGGCAAGCACTTAGTGGGAGAAAGTCCCAGCAGAGCTATTTGAGAGACCAGGCCTCTGGGACATTTCTGATGGTCCCAACAGACACTGAGTGACATTTGTGAAGGATCATGATCTGCAGTCAGTATTCTGAACTGTGGAGATGTTAACGAGAGATGGTGAATTATGTGCTGAGAGAGTCATGAGTTATGACACTCTTCTTTAATAGATTATGAGATGAAAATCCAGGGAGGGAAAAGTTGTCCAAAGTCACACAGCCAGTGACAAAGGAACATACAGATCTCCTGACCCCATCCAAGGCTTCCCCCACTAGATGCTGTGAGTGACTTCATTGCGGTGCAGTTTGGAGAAGGACATCCTACACTGGATCGTACAGCCCAGATGTCTTCTTTTTATTGATTCTAAATATATTCAATGGAAGAAGTAAAATCTATGATTTCAGGCAATGAAAATAACTGTGTAAAACAGAATTATTCTGCTGCTGAGGTAACTTAAGTAGACTTGTGTTAGATATAGAAATACATAAGCATTTTAACTTTGTTAGCAAACTTCATGTGAGATATTAAAGCTGAGTCCAAGGACAATATTCAAAATACAGTGTCAGAGAAAAGTACAAAAGACTCTAAGTGAGGAAACACAACTGCTGCCTCGGGCACTCTTCAGGTGGTCTCAGCCTTCGTCCCCAAGGTATTAAACACGTGTGTGCATTGTAGAATATTGATGGCAATGCAGATGCTTCTTGCCTATAGAAAAGCAGATTGTCCGGTGGAGATGAGCTAGATTACTGCCCAACGGATATTGGCCTATTTCGTGTCTATGTGTAAATTCATTTCTGTGTTCCTGATGGTCTCTACGTGTTTGTGTGTATGTCTGTGTTTGTTTGTGTTTTCCTTTGAACCAGTTGTAACATCATACTAGTTCTCTCATTAATTAAAGAGTTAAGTACAATCTTTGACGTGTGTTCATTGTATATTTCTGAGTGTGTCGTTATTTTACTGTTTCTTAAAATTATCATTCAATAGCGCACACAAAAGACAGTGGCCAGTTTTCATCCAAAAAGCTCAAGCCCAAACTTTATCTCCAATGAATAAATGAAATACCACTTCCACCCATGGTCTCTACAGCTTCAAGCTATTTCAGGTAGAGGTGTGCTCACCACCCAAGCAACCACGGAACAGAGCTGGGACCTCTGGACAAGAGGATATTTCTGCAAAGAGGTAGAGAGTTAGCATCAGCTTTCAACTTTCTCATGGGGGGAATCTGCAATTGAAATATGCCTCAGTACAAAGAAAACGAAAGTCCTAGGCAGGATGGAGTAGCCAAGTCTATTCTTAGGCCACGTTTGCAGATGTCAGGGAAGCCCCAAACCCTAAACTGACTTTGTTCCTATTTTCTCCCCATCATTTCCTTCATGCACACATAAAAAATCATCTTCATCCCTAAGAAGGAATCTTTCACATGTGAAATGCTTCATGAAATTGATAATATATATATAATATATATATATATATATGTGTGTGTGTGTGTGTGTGTGTGCGTAAGGTTGTAGGCAATTGTTTTATCTCTCAAATCCTTCTTTCTTGCATTTGTTGAAATGATCTCAAGTAAAATGATCTCCAAGGCGACTTGAAACTCTAACCACTCACTATTAACGGTATGATTATATATAAGTGGCCATGGTCATGCATGTTTTGTTTTGTTTTTTTTAAAATCTGTCCAAACAAAAGTATCCATGTGATGTGAACAAGGATTAATCCAATTTCCTTGCAACGCATGGGGAAATTCTTTCTAAGTAGTTAAAAATTTTACCTCTGTGTGGAAACTACATGGAAGTTATCAATCTGGAGTTAATTTTAGAGAATATTTTCTAATGGAAATGGAAATTAAGCAAGAACAAGAAAATTCAGAGAGTGGGAGTAATGATGCTTCTGAGTGGCATTTCCATGGTGCCTGGCATCTCCCTGGTGCCTGGCATCTCCCTGGGAGGCAGGTGCAGTTCCTCTTTCATTTTTGCATTTAAAGGTGTGAATGTCACTCATTCCGATGGAAGCAACAGGAAGTTGACAGCTCAAGCTCCCCGCGAGCTGGCAAGGATAATCATTGTCTCAAACCTTGTTTATATATAGTGTCGTCTCTGTGTCTCAACAATTTGAGGGTCATTTGACCTCCCTTGGAATCTTACTATTAACTTTCATTTGGAATATAAAAAGGCTTTGTGGTTTTTACCCTCGTCTCTTTGAAAGTGACTTGATTCACTAAGCAGAAGAAATTGTCTGACAGTAAATTGCCTATTTGAATCTAAAGGAGGCTGGAGGCTTCTACTCTTACAGCAGTATCTCAAAAACATGGCTTCCAGGACATTTAATTTGGGGGTTCTAACTTGGGATGCTTAGGATTATTGAAAAGACTCCAAGAGCACCCTACCTCTAAATATCTCCAATTGCCTTACAGGAGTTTGTCACTCAGAGTCTCCTAAGGGGCTGGCCAAGGTCATTCTTCTTAGGCAACTGGGGGTCAAAATCCAGCAGGAACTCCAAGCATTGCCCAGAGGAGCTTCTTCTCCCAAGGGCACCTTTACTAGCTCAAACGTGGGGGATATGAAGACCTGCTGAAACTGAACTAGTAGAATTCCATCCTTTAAATTAAGCTCTTTCAAAAGATCATAATGTAAAAGGCTGGCAACATAACTTTGCCTTCATGGGCTGAGTTTTTCAAATTTCCATTAGGGAGCCTCTGCTGGATTGAATTGTGCCTGCCTCCCCCCCACATACTAACTTCTGGTTCCTGTGAATGTGACCTCATTTAAAAATAGGATCCTTGCAGATGTAGTCAAGTTAAGATGAGGTCATTAGGGTGGCCCTAATCAATATGACTGGTGTCCTTATAAGAGGAGAAGAAACACAGACGCAGGGAGAAGGCCATGTAATGACAGAGGCAGAGACTGGAGTGATGCATCTACAAGCCAAGCATTGCTGGCACCACCAGGAGCTGAAAAAGCCCAGCCAGAACTCTCCCCTAGAGCCCTCGAAGAGAGCGTGACCCTGAAGACACCTTGGTTAGGGAATTCTAAGCCTCCACAACTACGAGGGAATAAACTTTTATTGTTTTAAACCACCCAGGTTGTAGCCAATTTTTTATGGCAGCCCTAGCAAAATCGTACAAACCAATAAGAGGTTTGTGAAATCAGTCAATTTGATGGGTCACAACCTGCAATTTTGTGTTGGGGGGAGGGGTAGAAAAGGTTAGGAAAAGTTAGAATGTGTCTATAGTAAGAGAAAGTCATGTAAAGATTTTCTCCAGTTTTTGTGAGTACCATATCCTAATAGAAAAAGTATTTTTTGCTAGAGATCATGGTCAGAAAAACCACTGCCTATCAAGTGTTTTTTTCTAACTGTGGCTTTGCAAAAGGAAGTGGGAATACAAACGTCTCGTGGGAGGGTGGGGAGTCAGCATAGGATGGAGAGTCACAGAAAGTGTAACGTCCCCTCCTGCAGCTCTGCTCTGCTTCCTGGACTGTCTGCACATTGGCTGAAAGAACGTCTCGTGGGAGGGTGGGGAGTCAGCGTAGGATGGAGAGTCACAGAAAGTCTAACGTCCCCTCCTGCAGCTCTGCTCTGCTTCCTGGACTGTCTGCACATTGGCTGAAAGAACTGTGATGAGCCCTTCCACATTCGGGGGAAAAGTATAATTTACTCTTAATTATAGTCACCTGGCACTCCTCCAGAACATTAGAAATTATTCTTCCTATCAAGCTGTAAGTTTGTCTCTATGAACCAACCCCTCTCCACCCCCCACCCCCTATGCTGCCCACCTCTAGTAACCACTAGTCTACTCTCTACTTCTATGAGCTCAATTTTTTCGAGAGTGAGAACATGTGCTATTTCTTTCTGTGCCTGACTTATTTCACTTAACATAATGTCTTCCAGGCTCATGCCTGTACCTCCTAAAAATGTTGATTAAAAAATAATTTTAAAAATTATTACATGTCAATTAAAAATAATTTTAAAATAAAATATATGCAATTTAAGTAAAATATATTCTGGCAGTATCACAAATTTTTACAGCTCCTTTGGGAGCTATTTCCTTTCTCCTAGCCCCCTCGCCCCCCACCCCCCACCTCTGTGACATACTCTGATCCACTCCCCTGACTTCCTGATATATGCTTTTGCTGGGGACTGTATATTATCAAAATAGTCACTGCCTTCTTCCTGCACCCACCCTGTGAGAGGGTTATACTCCTTGCCCCATAGACGGCAGATTTGGTCATGTGGCTTACTCTGTGGTATGTTGGTGGAAGTGACATGGTCCCTTCTGAACAAAAGCTTTCAAAGTTGTGGCATGGCTCTGTGGGCTCACTTTCCTGCTGCCTGGAGCTCACCAATGTCCAAACTAGGTACTCGTGTCTGCTGGGGCTCAGAATAAAGAGGCACACGTGGCATATATTTAATATTTAGCCGGAGCAAGAAACAACCCTTGTAGCAAGCCACTGGCATGTGGGGATCCTTTGTTACTGCAGCATAAGGTGGTCTAAGCTGAATGATACACTCTTTTCTGAGGCTTGTGGAAAAGCACATCACAAGTGAATGATGTGGAAGGTCTTTGGAGAGACGCTGCAGTGGACATTATGGTGCACCGCTTAGGTGCCCCTCCGAGACAGGAATTGTTGCCCCAGCTGCTGGTGGACGGCTGCTTCGGAGATGGCTCCAGCTGTAGGAAACCCCCTCAACCATGATCGTGCTTTCCCCAGGGGAGGCCCACACAGGTGCCTTGTCAAGGCAGGGGCACAAAGGACCTAAAACTTCAGGACAATCTGATGGGACGTTTAGCTCCAGAGCTCTCATGGAGTCAACTGAGGCTACTGCAGGCTGCATCAGAGCCAAGCTTCTCCTTCTGCTCAGTATCATCTTCTCCCTCCTTGCACAGGTGTTGATCCCACAGGCCCTCCCTGTCAAACATCTGCACAGTGACCTCCGTCTCAGAGCCGGCTTCCTGGAGAACCCGACCTGCAAAAGAGCAGCAGGCAGGGGGCTGCCCTGAATCAGAGCCGGGCAACTTCTTGCAGCCCCCAACTTGTTAGCACTCCAGGGTGACCTCATAAGGGGCTGGTGCAGCTCTCCTCCTAGCACAGGGCCCAGCACACGAAGATACTCTTTGGAAGACAAAATTGTGCACCACAGCTCCAGCTGCTTCCAGTGGTGGTGCCGGCTGGGAGAGATCTCTCCCTGCACCCCAGCCCGGAAATGTGGGCACATGCTATGGGGCTGGAAATGGGCTCTCCTGGGCTTCCAACCCACTCCCCAGCAGACGTCCCTAATGTGGCAACTTAGAAAAGGTCTTGATATTTTTTTCATTCTTCATAAAACAAATAGAGATGTGGAGAAAAATAATAAATCTTTAACTCCCTTAATATTATCCAACCACATAAGGGAAAAACCAATCTCTCCTGTGTTGAAGATCTCTATGTAAAGAGGCACTGGTGTACGGATCTGTGCTGATCTTCAAGAGCAACCCCAGTAAATGGAAGCCAAACGTTTTTGCCATCTTGATTGCAAAAAGCCAAGGGTAGCGACGTATCCATTCTAGGAATACAGGTGGAGTAAAAGCACGTGCAGCATATGTGACACAGTTGTATTAGAATAGACGTTACAGCATTAGCCATGGCTGGGAAGAGATGACAGCCATCCGCGATACTGAATGTTCTCTGTGTTATTAAGGATGCATGACAAGAAATGCCTTCCCTTCCAATCAATACTGGGGATGTAGGGAATGCAGCACAACAAACAGTTGCTCTATCCGTTTGCAGATACGACACGTATATTATCAACTACATACTTATTATTTATATTATACAACTTCCAGAGGGTAGTTATTAAGAGCCACAAATAAGACAGCTTATGCTGAAATGCCTTAGGAACCATAAAAGAGAGCAAATGTGGGGTCGACCTGAGAGCACTCGTGAGCGGTGATCAGCCCCACGTTTTGGAAAGAGCACCACTGTAATTGGGCAAAGTGAGGGTAGCTCTGGCCCTCATCAACTTATCTGTTGATGCCACTATGTCTCCCATGCTATTTGCTAAGTCCCCAGAGAAGCAAAGAACCTCTCATGTGCTTAGCAACATTTGACACTCGGACCTGTGGCAAGCCCACAGTGACACAGCCCTCCTCTGTCCAGAGCAGTGTTCAAGGTCCCATCTTGGAATCAGAGAGCAGCTCTCACCAGGCATCAGACCTGCCAGCACCCTGACCTTGGACTTCCCAGCCTCCAGAAATGTAAGAAATAAACTTCTGTTCATATATACAAAGAACGGCCCAATCCTTTCCAAATGCATCCTAGAAGATTAATGTCTCCAGATAACATCCTAGCAGCAAACAAAAGCCAGGACAAAGATCCAGAAGGAAGCTGGGTTTGTCCATAGCTGTCCAAGGGAAAGACCCAGAATCCAAGGGACACACATATTGTCACTGGAGAACAACTGATGATCCATCAGGACCCATCGAGGCTGTAGTGGGCAGAATTCTCAAGTGACCCAGCAATGACCCACACATGTCTTTGTGGAGTCCCCTCCTCCTGAACGTGAGCAGGACCTGTGAAGACAGAGGGACATCACTCGAGTGGTGAGGTCACGCGAAACGCACAGAAAGGGGGATCATCCTCAAGACCTCGCCTAATCGGGGATCCCTTAGGGGATGCGTCTCTTCCTGGAGAAGGTTGTTCAAAGTCAACAGGGATTTGATGCAAGGGAAATTCTCACTGCTGGCTCTGAGGATGGTGGGGACCATGAGGCAAGGAATGAGAGCTAGAGCTACTTCAAGGAGCTGACAGCTGCGAGGGAAGGGAAACTTCATCTTGCAACCACAAAGAGCTGAATTCTGAACAGGGATTTGATGCAAGGGAAATTCTCACTGCTGGCTCTGAGGATGGTGGGGACCATGAGGCAAGGAATGAGAGCTAGAGCTACTTCCAGGAGCTGACAGCTGCGAGGGAAGGGAAACTTCATCTTGCAACCACAAAGAGCTGAATTCTGCCATCAGCCTGCATGAGCTGAGAAGCAGATTTTAGCTCAGAGCCCCCAGACAAGAAAGCAGACAAATCAACACCTTGATTTCAGTTTCATGAGATCCCAAGCAAGAGAGCCCAATTGTGCCACGCCTGGACTCCTGACCTACGGAACGACAGAATAAATGCTTGTTGTTTTAAACTGCTATGTTTGTGGTGATTTGCTATGTAGCAATAGAAAACTAAAACAATGTCTTGATGAAATATTTCTCAGACAGTTGACCTCCTTTTGCTGGAATTATTACTATTATTAGGCTTCTCAAATAGCTCAGTCTGGGTCCCAGCAAAGAAGAGCATGATCAATAAGTCAGCTAAGGAAAGGTGATATTTACAGAGGCGCAGGCAGAGCCAAGAGAAACCAGCAAAGGAAGATGCAGCCCTGCAGAGCTGGCAGCACCAGCGAGACCCTAGAAGCCTAGACCCAAAGGGGGAAAGGGAGACATGCTTTCGGGAACCCAGGGAGCAGCTGTGTGAAGAGGATCTTTGGCCTTTGGTGCAAAAATTAACCAAGAAACTGGGACCTCACAGTGGACCTGAGAGATCATCTTCCAGAGCCACTGGCCAAACCCAAGAGAAAGACAGAGAGCAAGGGTACCTGGGACAATAGTCCATGCAGGTCAGCCTTCTGCACCACACAGCAGGTGGAGAGAGGACATGGAAAAGCAAATAAAAATCTTCAGTTCCACAGAGACGGCGACACCAAAAACTGCCCTGAATTGGCGCTGTCAGAGCTTGTGTGACTTCTGGCCTCTAGAAGGGAAGAGCATCCATCATAAATTAAGAAAGCAGCAGTGCCTGTCATGTTTTTAATTCCCTTTGAGTGTGGACAACCTTGGGCAAGGGCAGGGTTGAGGCCCAGGCTCCGCCAACGAGAGCTCCAAGGGAGCACAGAGCTGGAGAGCCTGGCGCTGTCTGTGCTGCAGGCATGTCGCAATGCAGTGCCCTTTTCTATCTACATGAAAGTGTGCAAGACGGCTGGGAGGGGAGGAGGAGCAGCCCTCGGTGAGTGAGCCCCAGGAGAGAAGCAGCATTGGAGGTGGGCCTTAAGTTTGCAACACGGAAGAGGACAGAGAGACATTGCAGAGACAGGACAGTGTGTCAAAGGCACAAAGTCGGTACGTTCAGGCAAAGCCAAGTAGTCCAGCATGGCTTGAGCAAGGCACACGTGTGTGCTCATGGGTGCACATGTGTGCACCTCACTGGGAAATGGAGCTAAACTTAGATGAGCAGGAGGCCAGGTGGTGCAGTGAGGTCAATGACAACCCAAGAGCAGACTAATAGCAAAATGCCTGCCATACCTCTGTATGCCTCCGATTTAAATATAAACCCTCCCACTCTACATGGCTTAGGTCAGCTACATGCCTGGTAGCTTTACAGGTAGCTTTGAATGTTTACATAGCTAACTCCTCCGTGTAGATCTTCACTCAAATGTCCCTTTCTAACGGGACCTTCAGTAAGGAGAATGAACCATCTCCAGTCTCAGTTCCTTTCCACCACGTTGCTCCATTTCACCCCTTGCTTTGCAATAAGCTGGACTGTTTATTTATGCACTTGTTCATTATGCACCCAAGAACTGGCAGCTTCCTGAGAGCAGGGACCTCAGCTGTGCTGCCTGTCCCGAGCTCCTGAGACAGTGCCCAGGGGGCAGGAAGGAGCGTCAGCTGCCACCTTACGAGTGAAAGAGGACTCCGAGCCTGCTGGTGAGAAGCAGGCCTCCAGCTCAGCCCTGCTGAGAAGGAGAGGAGCCCACAAGCCCAGGAGATGGCCCGGGAGGAAGCCCTACTTCCTCAAAAGAGCCCCAGGGGAAAGGAAAAGAAAAGAGCTGAGAGCCCCAGTGATAAAATCACTGCTGGAGGCTCCGAAAGTGAAGCCAAGCTCCCTCTGGGCTTCCAGTCTCAGGAGCTGCAGGGCATCACCGCCAGCAGAGAACCCGCGGGTCCATCCCACCCCTTTCTCCAAGCAGCCCCGAAAGTGAAGCCAAGCTCCCTCTGGGCTTCCAGTCTCAGGAACTGCAGGGCATCACCGCCAGCAGAGAACCCGCGGGTCCATCCCACCCCTTTCTCCAAGCAGCAGGGACACCTATTGATACATCCTCCTTGCCATGCTCTGCACCGACCTTATTCTCTGTCCCTGCAGCCACAGCCTCAGCTCCAGCTTGATCCTGGCAGCACTCACCCATTTGACCTCCTCAAAGTGGCCTTTCTGACATGTCTCTTAATATGTTGCTCTTATTACGTTTTAAAATATATAATATTAACTTGAGCTAGGAGCAGGGGAAATACATGATGAGACTGGAGCACTTTGTGGCGCCATACAGTAAGGAAGTGCTCAAAAATAAGTAACTAAATAAATGAGTGGATGGACAGACAGACAGGGAGGCATGTGGAAAAGGACATAGGAGCCAGACTGAAAGAGCTCCCCATGGCCAAAGCTGAAACTATTTGAGCAACCAAATAGATACTAATGGAGGTGTTGGATTATAAATATCCATCAGTGAATACTGATATAAATAAGCAATTGAATAAGTGAATAAACATATGGCAAATCTTTCTTACAGAAAAATTCCAATAAATAAACATAGAAGGAAGGAGGGAAATAGAAAATCACCACTGAAACACCATACAAAAAATTATTGCTGGCAAGACCTACCAATGAATGATAAAATCAGTGGGCGAAAGTTTAAGGAGAAAAACTGCTTTTACATCACTTCAAAGTATCTCCCCCCAAATTAGAAAGGGAAACATTGAACTTTGCAGTGGAGAAACCCCACAGAAAAGACCTTACCCACATGATCCAGGTTAAAATCCCCGGTGGTGAGTCATGTTGATATCCCGAACCCCCTGATGTGACACTGAGAAGGGCACATCACAACGGTGGTGCTCTCCCTAAAAATTCATAATCTCTGATCAGGAGAGAACATCACACAAACCCAAAATGAGAGACAGTTTGCAAAAGAGCTAGCCAATAGTCTTCAAACGTGTCAGGGCCATGAAAGATTTAGGAAATGCTGAGGAACTGTCACAGGTTGGCAGAGACCAAAGAGACATGAGGACTAAATGCAGCATGGGATCCCAGACTGGGTCAGAAAAGGGCCTAAGTGGGAAAAGTGATACAGTGTTAATAAAGTCTGTAGTTTATTTAGTCGTTCTGTAACTGTTGATTTCCTAGCTTGGGCAAATACACCCTGGTAATACTAGATGTTGACATTAGACGTAGTTACATGAAGAATACACGGGAACTCTCTGTGCTCCCTTTGCAGCTCTTATGTAAATCAAAAATTATTTCAAAATAAATTAAAAAAAAAAAAACCAAAAAATGCTCTTCGCTAGCTCTCCATGGTCACTGGGATAAAATCTAAATGTTTGCAGTGGCATTGAAACCACCTGTGGTTATAGCCCCTGCTGCTGTCAGGTTCCGTCTGCCATGATCACTGACAGAAGAGCCTTCCCACCCAACACACGTGCACGATTCAACAAACCGTCCACACTGAGGGGCTATCCACAGGCCCAGAGGCAGCACACCGCTCCATACCCGCCCCATCACCATGTCTCACTTATTCATCTGCAGAAGTGCCTCCCTCACTCCCATCAAGACTCTTGGTGCCTTAGGGCAGGATTGGCTCTGATTTACCCTTACAGTCCTCAATCAATGCTAACTGTGTGTGGGATTGATAAGGAAGAAGGGTCCTCCTGGAGCTGCATAAATCCTTCTGGTTAATCAGCATCTGCAGACAGAGGTGTACATCCTGGAAGGTGGCACTCATCCATCACTGTCCTCATGACCTCCCAGCCATCTGCAAGGGGCCTGCACAAAAAGTCACTTCCTTGGACTCTGTGGAAAACCAATATCTAAGCTGAAATGTATGACAATCATGAAGACAGGTTTACTACTCAAGAAACTGGATTGTTTTTAGATATGTCTGAAATAACCATTAATGTAAACAGGGTTACTGAAATATGAACAGGAACTAGAGTAATTCCTCTTTAAATCAAGCTGTTTAATAGGTAGCACTTTACAAGGTCAGCTTGAATTAGTACATACATTTAAAAGTAATAAACCTGCATTATTTTATAAAAGTCTAAACTTCACATTTTTCAAAATGTTGCTAGACCTGCTCCTTCATGCCCACGAACCCAAGTGACTGCAGACTCTGGATGGCTGCTGCCCACCCACGCCTCTGTGCTGGAGGGTCTGACAGGAAGGTGCTTCTACTGTGGTTCACAGAGCTGGTCTTCACCCTCATTTGACACCAGCAGGTCTGCAGTTTTCCCGGACCCGGAGCTCACTGATGCAAGCACTCCGAGTCTGCTTCCAGGTCTGCGAGCTCTTTTTTAAAAAAAGAAAAGTTATTCCTGGTATATAGCGTATGCTTTTTCATATTGATTTCTCACAATTCCAAAATAAAGTCCAAATAGGGGTGCAGCAATAGGTCTAGGATTTCAAAGC
Organism: Galeopterus variegatus; assembly: GCF_000696425.1. Taxonomy (NCBI): domain Eukaryota; kingdom Metazoa; phylum Chordata; class Mammalia; order Dermoptera; family Cynocephalidae; genus Galeopterus; species Galeopterus variegatus. The sequence continues at coordinate 322,554 of NW_007726931.1, forward strand.
CTGCTCTTGATTTGTGGGCTTCATGTTTCATTCATGCAGCTCTTACATAACTCTGCACCTTCACATTGGTATCGATTTTCCCACATTCATCTTCAATATTTGATCACAAGGATGAGAATAACCAAAAATATAACTGCAGCTTTTGGAGCTAGACTCAAATGTAACTTTTTCCTGTAATGCAAAGAAGAAAAGAGAGAGAAGAGAGAAGGGAACAGCATTCATTTCTCAGCAGGGAAGACTACTGTTTTTTGAAGAGGGGTTTTATTGAGTTCCTTTTCACAACAGAGTGATGACAGGAGAGCTATGGACATGCTGCTGTGCTGGCTTCTCTGGCTCAGGAACAGGTTGAGAGGTTGACACACCTCAGCCATCTCCTCGGGGTTCCGCCCAGAAATGGGATGAGAGGAGCCTGACATGCACCAGCCCCTAGACACCCCCAGTGACCTTCGATGACAGGTCCTGTTCCTGCCCTCCTGAGCTCCCCACTATAAAAGCACACATGTGATCACACCAGTGCTTCTATTTCAGCTGCAGCAGTCCTCCTGACCTTCCCATCACCATGGAAATATCTAATTTTTCAGATATATGGAGGGCATGTGTGACCACTGGGTGATATACCCAGTCATCTAAGCTAAAAATGTGAAACCCTTTTCCCTCCCTCTACTTAATCCCCATCCTCATCCAATCCCACCAGTTACCAAGTCCTGTGGTTCCCCAAGAAAGACCCCTGCAATGGATGCCCTATGTTTATTCTCAGTGCACTGGTGAAGAATCAGCTTTGACTTTTCTACCCCAGAGCTACAATAGAACGGCATCTACGTCCCTTTCTGGAAGGCTGCAAGGGAGAAAGAAAGGGCAAAAATGAGGGGAAAGATGGGCTCCAGCCCCAGAAACAAAAGAGAGCCAGTAAAGGATTCATACAAAAGATAAATGGGAACAGGAAAGACGCAGGCTGGTTTCATTCCATCTCAGAAGAACACCCCAACTATGGTGTAAGTGTGCAACTCTCTCCATTGTTAGCTATTGAGTGACCATTTCTGTTTTTTTGTATGAAAAGTAATTGGCCCTTTGAACATCACAAAAGATTTGTGCTGTTGAGCCGTGTGGGGCCAGAGAGAACGGCGCAGGGGAGAAGAGCAGCTAGTGCTGGGGAGGAAACCTCACAACTGTATCTTTTTTATACTGGAATGGGCACCAGAAAACCTTCCAAATGGGTGTATGAAAAGTAATTGGCCCTTCGAACATCACAAAAGATTTGTGCTGTTGAGCCGTGTGGGGCCAGAGAGAACGGCGCAGGGGAGAAGAGCAGCTAGTGCTGGGGCGGAAACCTCACAACTGTATCTTTTTTATACTGGAATGGGCACCAGAAAACCTTCCAAATGGGAGGGGGCCTCAGAAGAAGAGAAGAGGAAGAGAATAAAGGAACTATTTTTTCTCCACCTTGCAGACTTGCCACATACTGTCACTCTTGTAGTGCTCTCCATGCCCAGCAACAGGCATGCTTTCTCCCCTAGTCAGGTGCCAAGGTCCCCAAAAGGAGACAGACCAATTCCAAGGAGGTACTAAGAAGTGGTTGATATCAATACCTCATCCCTGTGCCCTCAAACCCTGCCCAGCCAGGTTAAAACTTGAGTGAGACACAACGGCCTGCAACCTCCATAAACTTAGTACTCCATGACAACTGTAAACAGACTTTGCTTAGAATTATGATATAAATCCAATCATCAATTTTAGCACTTTTGTTTCATTTGGTAGCTAGCTCAGTTGTTTTTATATATACATGTTATTTCACTCAAGTTGGCACAGAGGTATAAAAATACATGGCAGAAAACATTCTCAATTGTAGCTCGAAGGCTATTACAAAATAGGTAATTTACATAAATTTGTTAATATATGATCTTAAAACATGTTCATAAATTCCTAGTGCTAATATAACTTTTAATATAAGGATACTTAAAACTGTACAAACATAGGGCCGACCCCGTGGCTCACTTGGGAGAGTGTGGTGCTGGGAGCACAGTGGCACTGGGAGTGCCGAGGCTGCAGGTTCGGATCCTAATAGGGATGGCCAGTGCACTCACTGGCTGAGCACAGTGCGGGTGACAACAAGCCAAGGGTTACAATCTCCTTACCAGTCACAAAAAAACAAACAAACAAAAAAAAAAACTGTACAAACATATTAATAAAACTAAATGAATTTTTGTGTTTGTAGCTTTTATACAACAATAAAAGTGAAATAAGTTGAAAAATTAAATTGTCATTTTAGCCTTAATTTATTAATTATATACTTTCACTGAACTTTGTTATTTTACTAAAACTGAATCATGCTATTTTACTAAAACTAAATCGGTGTTTGCAATAGGAATATTGTCTAGCCTGCTACTGTGCAGGTTCTACCTGACTTGATGAGTCCATAGGCTAAACCACCATGTGCCCTGGGATTACCCGGTTCTCCCTTCATTACTCTTGATTCCAGTGGCTATGAAGCCTTCATTCATCTGGCACTTTGTATCATCATTTAACTTTCAATGGCATCAAACATATTATTTACAAATTAAGCTCACCAGTATTGATGGAACTTAATTAAACTGGACTCTTCTTCTACTATAAAGACAAACAGAAGAGAAATTAGATAGAACAAAATAAATAATTAATAACCAAGTTAATCAAAGTCCCAATGAAAGAATGTCTTCAGGTAGTAGGTAAAGGAAACTCAAAGTCAGAGCAGTAAAACACAAGCTATTGCTATGTCCCAGGAGGGGATGAGGATGTGGGAACTGGGTATGGGACTGTATGGCTAGGATCTGGATGAGGAATGTCCTCTCTACCACGAAAGCTAGAATCTAGAACCTGCAAAAATCCAGCACCGTGAAAGGGATCTCCCTCAGTAGCAGGTCTAGAAAGCCAAGACGCATAAGCCTATGAAAGTGATAAGGAAGTTTGTGTCTCACTAGGAATATACATTGGAAAAATATGTTCACCTTGATAAATTAAGCACCATTAGCACTACATACTGGTAAGGAGTCTAAATTTAATTTTTTCACATTTAGGAGTCTAAATTTAACTTTTCAAAAAAATGCCAAGTCAGTATAGTAACTTTTAAAAAGTCCCAAATTGGCAAAACTCCTAAACTTTTAAACAAAACAAATGCTAATAGCACCATACTATCTTATTCAAGGCTAGGACAACATTGGCTTTCACAAGGTGAATTGGGAGAAAGCAGGAGAAAATGAGCTCATGAGCAAACATAAAACACACACACACACACAAAGAGAGAAAATATTCTATGACAAGTCAGCAGTAGACACATTGAACAGAACCAGAAATTCAGGTAATAAGATAATTTGCCAAAGACTATGGAAGAAGAATGTGTCAAATCATTAGTGATAGAAGAAGGACTAACACTACATTATAAAAAAAAAAAAAAAAGAACAAGAGATTTCTGTCCCCGGTAATGGTGGGCTAGATAATTGAGAAGCACCTTCTCACTGAAAAGTGACACAAAATACAGAAGAAAAAGAGCTTACAAATAGTGAGGAAGAAATACCAGGCTCAGATGTGGGTAGTTTGGTAAATGAACCAGACATTTGGGGCTGCTTTTTCTTTTAGGGGCATATGCCAAATTCAAAGCATAAGTGGAGAGCCCAAGGGGCTTATTGGAACGTTTGACAGGTTCTCAAAGCTAAATAGATAGAAATTATCATCCAGGGCCTGCCAGGGGCCTGTGCAGGAAGTAACCTGGTGAGGCTCCTCTTTTGGATTGGACTCCAAAAGGCTTCACCCTAGAGATAAGGATGAATCTGAAGTAGACCCTCACGGGATTTCAGTTTAATTTCAAATTACCTCACAGTCTAAATTGGAGGTAATTTCACACTACTTACCCCGGCATCTTGCAAAAGTAAATGTAAATCTAGTCTGTAAGAAAGCAACAATATTCTAGACCTGAAATCATTTTTACAACCAAATTGGCAATATCATATCCATGTACAATTAAAAACAGACAAACACACAAGGAAATAAAATTTCACAAAGGAAAACTAACAGAAACGTAAAATAGAAAGAAACTCAAGGGGGTAGAGATATCTGACGCAGACTTGAAATAACTATGATTCATTATTAAAAGAGATAGAAAAGATTGAAATTTTGTAAAACTATTTAAACATTTTTTTAAGAAAACTAATAGAGGGGCCAGCCTGGTGGCGCACTGGATAAGTGCGCCGCTTGGGAAGCGCGGCGGCGCTCCCGCCCGAGAGTTCGGATCCCACATACAGACCGGTTCCCGCTCACTGGCTGAGCGAGGCGCAGGAGCAACACCGAGGGTTGCGATCCCGTTGCCGGTCCCCGGTCCGGTACAGGGGCAACACTGAGGGTTGCGATCCGTTGCCGGACACGGAAAAAGACAAAAAAAAAAAAAAAAAGAAAAAGAAAACTAATAGAAAATGACTTAATCTCTCTGAATTTCAGTTGCTAAATTTCCTAATTGGGACTAAGAATAACTGACCGGCCTACCTAACAAGGTTGTGATGATCAAATAAATTACAAAAATAAAAGTGTTAAAGTGCTATTTAGGAATTATTTTTTGTTACCCTCGTAAGCATTGTTCTAAACTTCTAAACATTTTATAGTGAAGAATGCTATATTCAAACTTTGTAAATATTCAGCCAAATATGTATGTCTCACCTACAAGAGCACAATAATCCACCTGTTTGAGTAGATAGACACACACAGACACACACACACACACACACACACACACACCACCCGCTAGTGTATGTATGTGTGATATATATTGAAAAACTAAGCAATTTATTATAAAAAATAAGATATTTTAAGACTTAAAAATATAATAATATAACTGAAATAAATTCAGTGGATTTTTTTATCAACAGATTAGATACAGCTGAAGAGAAAATCAGTAAACTGAAAAATAGATAGAAATATAAATATAACATAAATATCTACAATATAGAGAGACAAAGGGATAGAAAAAAATAACAAGGTGGATAAGAGACTTCAAGAACACAGAGAATAAACAGGTGTAGCACATATGTGCTTGGAATACCAGAAAATAAGAAGAAAAAAGATAGAAAAATATTTGAAAAGATAATGACTCAAAACTTTATTCCATCATGAAGGACATCTTTGGCAGATGCACAAATCTCCAAAATCTAAAGTAAGATGAATTGTTAAGAAAGGTATTTTTGATTAAGAAATGGTAGAGAAGCTTGCATTGGATTAACCTTCTAGCTGATGGCAATTACAATCTTATAAACAAACAAACAAACAATAACAACAAAAACCCCAACCCAGTTTGAAGTCACCAGAGAAGAACCTAGAGCAGAAAGAAGCTGGAGGAGACACGATCCCTGGAGAAAGGGAAGTGAACACATGAGCACCACACTTAGGACTCAGCTGGGTTTTCTGAGGATACATCTGGCTCATGGCAGCATCTGAGGGCATAAAACTCCAACAGAACGTGGCAGTCTCACTGGATGAAAAAAGTCTGGAATGAGGATGGAATGGCTGGAGATGGAGAGGAAAATCCTTAAAAGAAGGGAGACATAGGTGGGAGCTCCAAAGTCTTTGTAGTAAATTGAGTTTTGCCCTTGCCTGATTCTGAGAAGCCTGCAGAAGCATTTCAGAAGCCACATGCTGCTGGGGACACAGGGTTTGGTGTTGAAGTCCCACCAAGTCGGACGAGCTGGCTGAATGTCTGAGCTTTCCATTGCAACCTCTGAAAAGCCACAGGATAGGAATAAATATCACGTCCCAGAACTAACAGACTGATCCTCAGGATAAAAGCAAAATCTGAATAAGCTGTACCTCACAAAGCCTAAGCCCAGTGCTCAACAGGATTGAGGTGGTAAGACAGTAATTGCATTGCTTTTCAGAATAAATCTGACATCCTGTAAAGAAAGATATCAAAATCCAGAGTTTCTACAATGTAACATCCAAAAGAAAAGGTACAAAATCAAAAATTACTAGACATGAAAAAAAGCAGAAAAATGGAGACCATAATAAAGTTTAAAAAAGAGAGAGAGAGAGAGAGAGAAGGAGTTAGTAGAATAATAGAATAAACACACAGTCCAGGCTTTGGCATAAGCAGAAAAGAATTGATAGGCTAAACCAATTAAGTCCCTGAAAGGAAAGAAAGATTTAATGTGGAACGAAAAAAAAATCTGAAGGAAAAAATGGGTCATAATTTTCTCAATTGAGTGAAATAAATAAATAAAAATTAGTTCACAATTACAAGTAGCTCAGTTAGACTGTAAGTAAGATGGAGAAAAAGGAGGCAGAGTGGGAGGAGGAGGGAAGGAAGGAAGGGCACGCGGGGACACTTCAAAAACAAACTGCTGAAAATCAAAGATTTTCAAAAATCTCAAAAATAAACTTTAAGTCTTCCTGTTTCAGCTCTGGTGAGTAAGGAACTTGGAAGCAGGCACACCCATCTACCCTTACAAGTTGAATGAACTGAAAATCAAAAACCTTTCTTTGAATGCATCATAAAAAAATGAGGCTGAGGGACAAATTATCACCCGAAAATCTAGAAATACAGGCCTAACCAGAGAGATGCAGCAACTAAGATCTGCTTACCAGGAGCAGAAGTTGCAGGAGCCGTCAACTGGTAGAAACACTTAAACAGTCTTCTGAATTGCTGGGGCTAAGTATGGACTAGCAAGAGATGAAGAGATTTCTCCAAATCACAGTGTGTATGTGTGTGGGCAGGGAGAATAGGGGGCCAACAGTTTCATGGGCTTTCCTACCAGGACACACACCAAGTTTTCAAAGTGAAGATCTGAGAAAGATCTCCTCGTGGCTGTGGCAGGGGAGGGAAGAAATAACATCCAGAAGAAAAGCACTCAGACTTCCACAGCAAAGGCCCACTCTCCAGGAAGAACACACATTGCCATAGCCTTAGCCCAGGTCGGTTATGGGCATTCCTACCACTCCAGCCCCTTCTAGGCTTCCTGGTCCCCTAGGGGGAAAAAAAGTCCAAAAAAAAGCCAGGCTTCAAGGAAATAGCTGGACAGTGCTGCATCGAGGGAAGGGAGGAAGAGTCAGAGGAAAACCTGTCCCATGAAGGAACACTGGAGAAGGTGACATCCCATGGACGCAGACCCACTAAGTCACTGAGATTCAATCAGAGCATTATAGAGCTTTCTTCCTCCACAACCCCTTACCATCAACACCCAATAGACACCAGTGCACCCGTGGATTACTGCTAAAGTTGCTGCAAGGCACAGACTGTGTCTAGGAGAGTTCTAAGGAAAGCTCAAATATTTCACTCTACTTATTGCCTGATTTCAGATGAGAAACACTATAATTCCCATTCTTGTTTTTCGATAAATAAGATTTTTCCCCCAATTTATCCCAAGATTTTCTCTTTGTCTTCGATTTCCTGCAGTTTAAATGTGATATGACTATGGAGACATTCAAACAACCGGGAAGACAAAAGCAGGGATGCTGGAGAAATTTGAAGCCTCTAGCTCCTGAGCTACAGCAATCAAAAACAGCCCAGCTTCTAGCTAGATAAACAGAAAACCTCACACTAAAGTCCCACGTACCTCAATCCTTATTATCCAACTTAAAAAAAAAAATTACAAGGCATGCAAAGAGGCAAGAAAAAATAGTCTGAAGAGGCAAAGTAAGCACCAAAACCAGACTCAGACATGATGCAGATGTTGAAATTAGCAGATATTGAATTCAAAATAGCTATGATTAGCATGTTTGAGGGGTCTAGTGAAGAAAGTAGACAACATGCAAGAACAGATGCTTAATAAGCAGAGGGACGAAAATTCTGAGAAATGAAAGGAAATGCTAGAAATCAGAAGCGTTTGTAGCAGAAGTGAAAAGTTCTTTTGATGGGCTAATGAGTAGACTAGACACAACCAAGGAAAGAATTGGTGGGTTTGAAGATATGTCCGTAGAAACTTCCCAAACTAAGAAAGAAGAAGATTAGGAAAGAAAAAAAACGACAACACAGAGGAGAACATCAAAAAATTGTGGAACAATTTCAAAAGTTGTAACATATGTGTAACTGGAGTAGCAGAGGAGAAGGTAAGAACTGAGCAGAAGTTTGAAGCAATAATGACCCAGACCTTTCCAAAATGAATTGGCAACACCAAGCTACACACAGGAAGCTCAGAGAACACCACGCAGGACAAATACCATGCACACACACATGCACATCCACGGGCATATCACATTTAAACTGCAGGAAATCAAAGACAAAGAAAATCTTTTTAAAAATTGTGGGGGCTGTGGATCTTATCAACTGAAAAACAAGATGCAGCAACTAAGATCTGCTTACCAGGAGCAGAAGTTGCAGGAGCCGTCAACTGGTAGAAACACTTAAACAGTCTTCTGAATTGCTGGGGCTAAGTATGGACTAGCAAGAGACGAAGAGATTTCTCCAAATCACAGTGTGTATGTGTGTGGGCAGGGCGAATAGGGGGCCAACAGTTTCATGGGCTTTCCTACCAGGACACACACCAAGTTTTCAAAGTGAAGATCTGAGAAAGATCTCCTCGTGGCTGTGGCAGGGGAGGGAAGAAATAACATCCAGAAGAAAAGCACTCAGACTTCCACAGCAAAGGCCCACTCTCCAGGAAGAACACACATTGCCATAGCCTTAGCCCAGGTCGGTTATGGGCATTCCTACCACTCCAGCCCCTTCTAGGCTTCCTGGTCCCCTAGGGGGAAAAAAAGTCCAAAAAAAAGCCAGGCTTCAAGGAAATAGCTGGACAGTGCTGCATCGAGGGAAGGGAGGAAGAGTCAGAGTATCACACAACAGAACATTAAAATGCATCAGGAAAGAACTGAAAGAAGAAATAGCTCCTCTATTATAGATGGAGACTTCAACACTCCTTTGCCAGTAATTGCTAGATTAAGCTGGCAGAAAATAGTAGAGATTTAGGTGACAAATATCACCATCAATCAACTTGACCTAATTGACATTTTTTTTTTAGAATACTTCAGCAAGCAATAGCAGAATATGTATTCTTCTCAAGCTCACACAGAAAATTCACCAAGACAGGCCACTTTCTGTGCCATGATAATATGCAAGGAACTCAAGCAATTACACAGTAAAGAAAAAAAATGACCCAATTAAAAAATAGGCAAATGAGCTGAATAGACATTTTTCAGAGGAAGACATACAAATGGCCAACAGGTACATGAAAAAATGCTCAACATCACTAGTCATCAGAGAAATGTTAATTAAAACCACATTGAGATGTCACCTCACCCCAGTTAGACTGGCTATCATCAAAAAGACAGAGAATACCAAATGCTGACAAAGATGTGAAGAGAAGGGAATGCTCCTACACTGTTGGTGGAACTGTAAATTAGTACAACCACTATGGAAAACAGTATTGAGGTTTCTGAAACAACTACAGATAGGTCTTCTATTTGCTCCAGCAATTCCACTTCTGGGTATATACCCAAAGGAATGGAAATCAATCATCATGTTGAAGAGACACCTACACTCCCATGTTCATCACAGCTCTGTTCACAATAGCCAAGATATGGAACCAACCTAAATGTCCATCAATGGATTATTGGATAATAAAACTATGGTGTATTTATATATACATACATACACACGTGCCATGGAATACTACTCTGCCAAAAAAAAAATGAAATTCTCCCATTCACAACAACATGGATGAGCTTGGAGAAACTTAACATTGAATGAAATAAACAAAGCATGGAGGGATAAATACCACATGTCCTCACTCATAAGTGGGAGCTAAGAGAGAAAGAAGGAAGGANGAATTGGCAACACCAAGCTACACACAGGAAGCTCAGAGAACACCACGCAGGACAAATACCATGCACACACACATGCACATCCACGGGCATATCACATTTAAACTGCAGGAAATCAAAGACAAAGAAAATCTTTTTAAAAATTGTGGGGGCTGTGGATCTTATCAACTGAAAAACAAGAATAGGAACTACAGTGTTTCTGATCTGAAACCAGGCAAATAAGAAGACAGTAGAGTGAAATATCTTAAGTGTTGGAAGGAAATAAATGAACCTATAATCTTATATCCAGTGAAATTATCCTTCAAAAATGAAGGACAAATAAAGCCTTTCTCAGACAAGCAAAAAGTGAAGAATTTGTTGCCAGAGATGAGCCCTGCAAGAATATTCAAGGAAATTCTCTGTACAGGAGGAACAAAAATCATATAGGTCAGAAACTTGGGTCTATGTTTTTTAAAAGAGGAAGAATGTCAGAGAAGGAATAAATGAAAGTAAAATATTTTTATTGTTTATTCTTAAATTGATCTAAAAGATAGCTGTTTGTTTAAAGTAATGATAGCAACAATGTACTGGGTGATTAAAGCACATGATTAAGTTACATAAATGGCAGCAATGTCACAGGGGCAGGAAGGAGGACTTGAGAATGCTCATTGCAAAGTAACTGTATGACATGATGAGATACAGTGTCATCATAAGTTTGATTTAGATTAGTTAAAAATATATATCATAAACTCTAAGGCAAACACTAAAAAAATTAGAAGTAAAATAGACATTCTCAAAGAGGAGATAAAATGGAATTATATAAATGCTCAATTAAAATCAGAGATGGCAAGAAAAGAAGTGAATAAAAATATATGAACAAATGGAATAAATAGAAAACAGCTAAAAACATAGTAGATATTAATCCAACTACAAGTTATGCATTGCTTAATGACAGGGGATATGTTCTGAGAAATGCATCACGAGGTGATTTTGTCACTGTGTGAACATTATGGAGTGTACTTACAGAAACCTAGATGGCATAGCCCACTACACACCTAGGCTATATCGTATAGCCTGTTGCTCCTAGGTTACAAACCTGAACATCATGTCACTGTACCAAATACTGTAGGCAATTGTGACACAATAGTACTTGTACACCTAAACATAGAAAAGGTACAGTGAATATATTGTATAAAAGATAAAAAAGGGTACACTTTTACAGAGCACTCACTATGAATGGTGCTTGCAGGACTGGAAGTTGCTCTGGGTGAGTCAGTGAGTGAGTGGTAAGTGAATGTGAAGAACAAGGATATTGCTACACACTGCTGTAGACTTATAAACACTGTACACTTATGCTACACCACATTCATAAAAAATAAAAAATTAATTGCGCTATGACATTGCAATGATTACATTATCAATAAGCAATAGGAATATTTCATCTCCGTGATAATGTTATAGGACGACTTTCATATATGTGGTTCATCGTTGACCAGAATGTCATTATGCAGCACATGATGGTATATGAATAATCACTTTAAAGTGTATGCACTAAGAAATTCCTTAAATGACAGGTATTGTCAGATGAGATTTTAAAAACACCCAACTATATGTTGTCTCCAATAAAACACACATTAAATATAAAGACTCAGACAAGCTATAATTGAAGGGATGGAGAAAGGTATAACATGCCAACACTAATGAAAAAAAGACCAGAGCTGCTATAATAACTTCATACAAAGCAGACTTCAGAACCAAGAAGATAAGTGATAAAGAGGGACATTAGTAAAATGCACCAATTCTCCCAGAAGACATAATTATAAACATAAATGTATCACACAACAGAACATTAAAATGCATCAGGAAAGAACTGAAAGAAGAAATAGCTCCTCTATTATAGATGGAGACTTCAACACTCCTTTGCCAGTAATTGCTAGATTAAGCTGGCAGAA
>NW_007726931.1:335498-336687 GCF_000696425.1 Galeopterus variegatus
ACAGTGGTGCATTTGACTTGCAGAGGGAGAGAACATACCTAGGGATACAAAGTGGAGTGGGGGAAAGTGGGATGAGGAGGGAGGTCAGGGATAACTGGATGGGGGACACAGGGTATAATCACAATTTGTAGTAATGGGCATACTGCCAGTATGGATCTGGCCATCACATCTTGAGCACAAATGGTAACAACCAGCTTTGTATCTTATGAATATTCATAACCAATAAATAAATAAATAAATAAAAATAAAGTTTCATCTCAACTCCAAACATTACTGAAATTATAGAGAGAGAAACTTTCAAAGCCACAAGGAAGGCTCTAGAGCCGACCTATTACAAATTTGCCCAAAAAGAAAAAGGGAAGAGATGATTAAAACTACAATTTATCTTTGATTTATTAGAAGAAATACAAAAAAATTTGAAGAAAATAAAAATCAGCACACATTAAATCAGAAAAAAGAAAACCACCTCAACTAGTTTAAAAGAATAGAAATCATACAAAGTATGTTCTCAGACTACAATAGAATTAAATTTGAAATCAATAACATAAAGGTAACTGGAAAAATCTTCAAATACTTGAAAATTAAATTACACGCTCCTAAATAACCCATAGGTCAAAAAGAAGTCTCAGAGAAATTAAGAATATTTTGAATTAAATGAAAATGTGATTTAGCAAACTTTGTAGAATTCAGCAAGAGCATCATAGAATCACAATCAAGAAACCAAAAAGCTAGTTATTTTAAAAGATGAATAAAATTCATAAATCTATACCTAAGATAGTCAAAAGCAAAAGAGAGAAAGAGGGAGAATACAAATTATCAATGTAAGAAATGAAAGAGATCATTACTACTAATCCCTTGGGCATTAAGAGGATAATAAAAGAATACTATGAACTACTCTATGCCCCCAAATTTAGTAACTTAGATGAAATAAGTTAATTTCTTGAGATATACGAAGTACCAAAACTCACACAAGGAGAAAGAGGCAACTTGAATAGCCTATATCTATAAAAGGAATTGAATCAATAATTAGTAACCTTCCAAAAAGAAAGCATTGCACCCAGATGGTTTTACTGATACATTCTACCACACATTTAAGAAAGAAATAATATTAATCCTCCTTAATATCTTCCAGAAAATAAAAGCAGAGGAAACACTTCCTAACTCATTCTGGGAGGCCGGGAAAAAAAAA
>NW_007726931.1:337074-338507 GCF_000696425.1 Galeopterus variegatus
CCAGAAAATAAAAGCAGAGGAAACACTTCCTAACTCATTCTGGGAGGCCGGGAAAAAAAAAATCATGTAAGAGGTCAGGGGACCTCAGGGTGGAAAGCAGAGTGTGAAATGGGTAGTGACTACATTACAAATGCTTGCACAACCTCACTTCACAGCAGATGGAAAGGTGCTGACCTAAGCGACCGAAAAGGAGTCGAACCCGTAAGACTAAAGGCAGCAGAATACGTACATGAGCACCACACTCTAGTTGATAAAGCGGCTTCCCACAGGGGCACAGGTTAATGACTCTGAAACCACTATACATGTATATGGGATTGAACAATTAAGTGGATGGACAGTGGATGGTGGACACTAGCTTTCTCCCTGGTGGATTGCAAAGTAAGAGACAAGCAAGTGGAGAAGCTAGGATGATCCATGAGGCAATGGCTCAGTGTCAGAGACACAAAATCATGTTTATCATAATATAGATATATGTTGGTTTCATAGAAAAATATTTAGATATGTGTATATATACAGGTTAGTATGCACACATACATTTCCTTACTCTACTCAGATGACAGCAAGTAAGAGCAACAATACCTCAGTAGCAACACATATATTTGGTTCCAGATCCTGGCTTCTGATTCTATTCTGCAATGAAAGAGCACAGGAATTCTTGGAGAAATGGCTAATTTTATGACTGGGGCAAGAAACATATAAGATAAGCCATGAGCATCTTATAGTGCCAGGAAGCAAGCAAGTGCGAAATAACAGTAATAATAAATAAAATCATTTTAAATAATAAATAAAATGAAAACTATAATGACAGAGCCAACTGAAAGAGCTCTCAATAGTCAAAGCTGGACTAATTTGAGCAATAAAGTGAGTACAGTAGTATTGGGTTACAACCCAAAGTATAAAAACAAAAATTATGGATCCACAAGAATATAAATTAATGATTGAATAAATAAATTAATTGGGAGTAATAAGCAAGCCTCTCATGCAGTAGAATTCCAAATAATCTATATAGATACTCTGCCTTCAAAAAGGTGGAGCATAAATCTCCACTGTTAAGTGTGGACTGTACATAGTAACTTCCTTCCAAAAAGTACAGTAAGGTGGAGGGGGTTGGGGGGGCAGGTACTTTAAGCCGGGAAAACATGACTGCAGCCAGGTGTTCACAGTCAACATCAATAAAAAATAAAAACATCAATAGTGATCAGTGATGCTGATAGTGTGTACACTTGATATGTTGTGATGAGAATGCACACTGTATCTGCGGTCTTCCTCCCCAAAACCTATAATCCCAGTCTAATCATGAGAAAAACATCAGATAAATCCCAATTGAAGGACATTACAGAAAATACCTAACTGGCATTCCTTAAAACTGTCAAGGTCATCAAAAACAAGAAAAGTCTAAAAAAACAGCACCACCAAGAGTAGTCTAAGAAGAC
>NW_007726931.1:339726-340387 GCF_000696425.1 Galeopterus variegatus
CATCTGACAAAGGATATCCAGAATATGCAAGGAACTGAAACAACTTTACAACAAAAAAAAACAAGTAACCCAATTAAAAAAATGGGCAAAAGAGCTAAACAGGCATTTCTCAGAGGAAGATATACAAACAGCCAACAGGCACATGAAAAAATGCTCAACATCACTCAGCATTTGGGAAATGCAAATCCAAACGACACTGAGATACCATCTGACCCCAGTTAGGATGGCTAAAATCCAAAAGACTGTGAATGATAAATGCTGGCAAGGTTGTGGAGAAAAACGAATTCTCATACATTGTTGGTGGGACTGAAAAATGGTGCCGCCTCTGTGGAAAGTGGAATGGAGGTTCCTCAAACAATTGCACATAGATCTACCATATGACCAGGTTTCCCACTGCTAGGAATATACCCAGAGAAATGGAAATCATCAAGTCAAAGGTATACCTGTGCTCCAGTGTTCATTGCAGCACTATTTACAATAGCTGCGAGTTGGAACTCACCCAAATGTCAATCATCAGATGAGTGGATACAGAAACTGTGGTATATCTACACAATGGAATACTACTCTGCTATAAAAACAATGAAATACTACCATTTGCAGCAACATGGATAGACCTAGAGAGAATTATATTAAGTGAAACAAGTCAGGCACAGAAAGAGAA
>NW_007726931.1:341202-342907 GCF_000696425.1 Galeopterus variegatus
GGGAACCGGTCTGTATGTGGGATCCGAACCCTCAGCAGGAGCGCCACCATGCTCCCAAGCAGCGCAGTGTAGCAGTGCGCCACCGGGCCGGCCCATTCATTTACTTTATTTCTTAACTAACTTAATTCTATGGTTGTTCTTTTAAATGATTCAATTCTGGAACATTACAAAGAAAACAAAAACTAGCCAAATGCTGCTCAATTTACTCAAATCTCTTGTTAATTAAGACTATATCCTGATTCACAAGACACAATTTCAGAGTCATTAGTGCACAGTCTCCTTCCCAGTCATGCAAACACTTTAATTTTCTTGTTCTGATTTTTTATATTTTATTGAAAATCGCTTTGAGGACATGTTTTATGTGAGCAAAAACTGCTTTGTGAAATAATCTAAATTTAGATTTGGCTTTTTTGTAAGCTTTTACTAAATTTTTGTTTGCAAGCAACAGTTCAAAAGAAGTAACAGTAGATTACACAAACTCAACATTAGTTTCATTTTTCTGTTGAAGATCTCATTAACTTTTTATTTGAAGATCATTTGTTGCTCAACTTACCTCTTCTAGTAGATATTTATATCTTGTCTAAATTAAATCTAATTTCTCTAGCAGCATTTATTTGGTACTCCCATTCATGTGTTCAAGATGGTTGTAAAGTCAAGTTTGATTAGAGATTCTGTATTAGTGTCTTTACCATCTGTGTGCCCTCAACTATCATTTCTTTTTGAGCTTTTTCAGGTAAAATTGACAAAAATTGTACATGTTTAAGGTGTACAACTTGCTGTTTTGATACATACATACTTTGTGAAATGATTAGCACAATCAAGCTAATTCACCTATCTATCACCTCACATACTTACCCTTTGTGTGTGTGGTGAAAACACTAAAAATCAATGCCTAAAACTGAAAGTTGTTCATTCCTCTTTTACTTAAGTCAAAACCTATACATTGTACAGTAGACGTTAACCAATGACATAGCCACTAATTTTGATATCCCCGGTTTCTTTTTTCTGGTAGTTAGCAACACATTCAATAAATACCAGTTGTTTAATATAACTTGACCTTGGTACAATCTAGTTGAAAAGAGTAATATTTACTTTTTAAAATATTTTATGTCTGATTTCTTCTCTCAACTTTATCATTCATTAAAATAAGAATCTCATTTAAATTTTTCATCCTTGACAATGTTAATATGCTTCATTTTTCATCTTTATTCCAGGTTCATTCTATCATCAAATTGTGAAATAATTTTTACTAAACTAGAAAATTTCCATTGTTTTCTGTAAATATTTTACACGTGGTACCAAAAACGCACATATTATTGTCACCATCATTATTACCATTATAACTCTTGCTGAATATGGGGCATAAAACATTACTCCAGTGTTGGGGTCTCTCTCTTGAAACTACTGATTGTTTGATGTTTATTCAGACTTTTTCCCACAGAAGCAAATACACATGTGTGATTTTTATGTCCAAGTGATGTTTTATGTTTTTAAAATTAAGAATGTGAGCATTTCCAGCCATAAATACAATCATAGCCAAAACTAAGTTATAAAATACGAAAAAATAGTTATGAAATAATTAGCTTTGAACTTAAAATGTAAAAGTTACTTTCTACATTTTCTTCACTTGAAAGAGTTTTGGTTTAAAATACTACATTTTCTGTCAGGCTTATCCAAAGGAAAATTGGAAGCATCAATTTGAATC
>NW_007726931.1:343402-344460 GCF_000696425.1 Galeopterus variegatus
TGTTTTATGTTTTTAAAATTAAGAATGTGAGCATTTCCAGCCATAAATACAATCATAGCCACAACTAAGTTATAAAATACGAAAAAATAGTTATAAAATAATTAGCTTTGAACTTAAAATGTAAAAGTTACTTTCTACATTTTCTTCACTTGAAAGAGTTTTGGTGTAAAATACTACATTTTCTGTCAGGCTTATCCAAAGGAAAATTGGAAGCATCAATTTGAATCAGATTGTGTTTGCTAGAAACATTCACACACTATCAAAATGATGTGCTGAGGCTTCGTCCTCCGTGCCCAATTTACCAACTTCATGAATATCATTTCCCTCATCTTCTAACAGAGAGTTGAGCTGTGTTCGTCACCTTCTAGTTGTGGATTCGATAAGAATTACTCTTGTCCATTCTCATAGTTTGATCAAAAATTCAATTTTCCTTTAATAACGAATATGAAGACAATTTACCTGACCTATTCAAATTTTATAATTTTCTTGCTCATTTTTGTTATCTATTTAATAATTAAATCTGAATAATTAAAACATGTAATATCGTGTTCGTAAATTTTATTTGAGTCACTCAACAGAAGTTAGCTCAATTTCTTGGTTTCCTGATTTTTTTACTTTAAGCAGAAATCTCTCTTTGAAGATTTTCCTCTTTCCTTTTCAGCTTTCTATGTCTGAGTTCTGTTTCCATATTTTTTCCTACAAAAAAATTTTGACTTGTTTATTCTTCACTATTAAAGTAATCCTTTAGTTTATAATATATAATATTTCAGATTAAAATACATGATGAGATCCTATTTTAAAGTGTGTAAAATTTTAATATATTTTATAAACAATATTAATTAAAAATGCTAAATATATAAGTAAAATGAAATATTTAAATAATATTAATAATTATTTTTAAATATTTTTATGTATTTTCCCAAAAATAGTTATATTTCTTCTAAGATGTTTAAATTACTCTTTAGAAATTAAAGGCCAAATAAAAATTATAATAAACTCCAAAAGACGCTGAAAGATAAATGCTGGCGTGATTGCGGAGAAAAAGGAACTCTCATACA